>NC_054749.1:33412999-33712999 GCF_018143015.1 Lytechinus variegatus
TTTTACTCTTTGTAATAAGATTGCCCTTCTTCTTGGGTTTGGTTTCCTTTATTAAATGCAATTATTGCATAAATTTATGTGACTTTAATATACAAAATGACATATATAGAAGGTCATTAAACAAAAGTAAATTAGATCAGATAGAAGTCAAATTTGACAGAATTTCACTCTTTTTTAATGATAATGCCTGTAAAAGGATGATTTTAAGATGATTTCAGAACTTTCAAGATGTTTTTAGTTTGTATTCTTGTAAACTTTATTAGTTTTGAAAGACTCCCCCCCATAAAAAAATCACACAGATTATTCACACAATTTTGTTGATCCCAAATATGCACCAAAAAGTAACTTGTAGGCAACTCTTTTTGTGTTTGAACATTTTCAGACCTCTTAATTTTCAAGTAGTTTTTTGTAGGCCGAAGTCCTGTAAATAGAGGTGGTGACTAAGTTGTTTGAAATAAAATTGAAAAATATTAAATCAAATATGCTTTTGTACATGTACACTGGACACAATAATGTACGTATTCTGTACAATACAGTTTACATTATAATGATAATAGATTACTAGTATTCCCAGTCACTGAATTACTGTGATTTTTTTTTTTTTTTTGGGGGGATAGCATTAGCACATCCACTCATAATTTTTTAATTTTGTATAAAACAAAGGGAGAGGGTACCAAAACTACCAATGCATGCTTGCCCCCTCCCCCTTCACCTCTACTGCTGTGACAAGAGAGCAGCCATATCTACTGGATACACCGGTAATATGGCGAATGGCAAAATGTAGGTTGATGCCTTGCTGGCTTATCAATTGACACTCATGCCATGATTGGATTCAAACACATGGCTGTCTGATTAGTGATTACAGGGCAAAAGTAGTCATACATGCATGTTGATCGTCAGAACCACACAGCTCATCACTTCATCTGAGTAAGATTTATCTACATTTTTTTTTAAATTCTGGTTGAGTAGCTTTTGACAAATTGCTGGTACACTAGACCAGGTTGAGAGAAAAATCCTGTGTCATTTCATTCATGTACATGTACGTGCATTTGTACTTTATTGGTAGATTTCTCCTCCGAATGTTTTAGTAGATTTAGAGTAAATTGGTGTGGGCACTTCCAAAGGGTAAGGAAATACATGTAGTTTAAGGAAACATAAACCCTTCAAACAAAAAAGATTATTATTTGTAGTACACTGTACACACATGATGACAATTCACAATAGAGAGCTAAAAATAATTTGATGATGATTTGTAACAATTTGGAGCCCATATAATGTGTACAGTCACAACAGCAAAACTGCAGAAATAAAAAAGAGCTCTATCTATTGAAAAAATGTGTGTGTACAATGACTTTTAAGTTGTATTCCACAATTAATTATTATAGTGGATCAAATCACTAGAAATGTCACCATATTGACTGTGTCATTGCAGTGTATTACAACATAAAAACACATGATGTCACTTCCTTGCTGTCTCAGTTTTACTTCTAGTATTGCCTAATTGATAGGAAGTGTGAGTAGAGCTTGGCTAGTTTGTCAACAGTCTGAAAGGAGTAGTATTTTTTTAATCACATTGTATTGAGTGCACTGTACTAGAGGAACTTTCTAGTTAGAATAGCCAGGGGAATAGCCACATTTGTAAAATACCCCCCCCAAAAAAAAAAAAAAAAATAAATAAATAATAAAAAAATAATGAAATTATAACGAATAAATAAAAAAATAAAAATAGATAAAATAAATGAAATAAAATCAAATGAAATGTAACTACTACTATGATTATTAAAGTGAATGAATGGATAATATTTGAAAGTGAACCCTACACAAATAAAAGCATTGACACTAAAAAGAAACTTAAAAAAGTATGAAGCTTCTAACTTTTCATTAGATCTACATTTATGAAGCTGAGAATGCTGGAGCTTAAAGTGTACTGTCTAATAATATGAAATTTAATCATACTAATGATTTGTGTATTAAAAAGGGATAATAAGTATTTGATTTGAAGCATTGAACAGTGAGAGAAGCTCACTAAAACAGGCACCAATCAAACAAGTATCTAGGTACATGGATATTAAATTTGGCTATTATTAGAGAACCATAATGACTTGCATGTGAGGAAAGGGATATTTGGCTTCCTACAGTACTTGTACAGACTGCAGTTTGTCAAGGTAAAGGGTACATACATGTAGTACCATGCACCGTAGTAGTCCAATTCACTACATGTAGAAAAGAAAATCAGTAAAAGAGAGTTTTGATAAAAAGGGGTCCTCCTGATAACAATTAAATTTCCACAAGATTTCACAATAATCATTGTGCACTTCACAGTTGTGCACACTAGGATAGGAAGAGAGAGTTGCGTGCACACTCACTTTATTGTTTTATTTTTTTTGTACATTACATGTAACTCTTAAATAAATCATAATGATGATTCTACTTGTACCAGTCTGGTCAATGTGCAGTCGCAGGTTTTTATGTAAATTTCAATTCTGCAAATCACTATAAAAATGATTACATTAAAAGGGCACATGAAAGGGGCACCTGTACATGTAGTCTCCAGGTAAAAAAGAGACATAGATGGACCACGGCCATGGTGTCAAATGGTATTTGATTAATTTAGCCCTCGAGAGTCATCTTCTGTGTACCAAAATATAATACGGTAATAATAATACATGTGATTTGTAATGCGTCAAATCCACTCGGCAGAGTGCCCAAGGCGCAGTGAAAGAAGAAAGAGAAAAACTACAAATATAATAGTAAGCACAATAAAAATGATTAAATTATATTTGCAGAGCAAATTTTTTCAATGTGACATGTGGAACCCTGGGGGGTGTTAGAAAATCACAATTTAAATTTAAGTGTTTTGATCCATTACAATATTTTACATGTTCCATGTTACATCTTACATCAATTATTTGGGTTTTAATAGGGCCCCTATTTCGACTGTGTTCATGTAGACTGCTGTACTGAAGATACATGTAGAATGATCAAGAATACTTTATAGTGGTTTTTTATGATTTGTATTATTGTAATGACACATTATAAACCCAAATTAAAAGGGGTTGGGGGTTGGTAAACAAATTTACCGCTACATGAACAGTTTACAATGCATCCTAGAGTTAAGGTGACGCTTTCCAGGACCTGATGATATTGATTGAAGATTTCAGGACCGACGTATATTATTGATTTAAGGTTTCAATTACAAAAGATGACGCCCAGACTTGAATGTTGTGTAGAGCTCTGGAAGCATGCCAAACTCACTTTGAATGTCTGTGTCTCTCAATAATAAGGTCATGGTCAGGAAATGATTTTGCTTCTCAAATTTGATTAGCAGTTTTTGCATAAATATGTAGGCTATTTGGAAATTAAAATAAAAGGATTTTTAAAACATGCATAGAAAATCATGATTTTTTTTCATCTTTTCTGTTAACTGGTAGTTTCATATTTTTGTACTCAAGTGTGTCTGTCAACGAAAAGTGGAATGTTAGATAAGGCAAACATACATTACAAGTCAAGTTTATTGTTAACTTTGTGTGCACAGTTCATGAAGAGCTCTGCAGAAATTATACTGTATTTGCATAAGGTTAGCCGAGATCATGATACATGTAGGTCATGGTTGATATGTATATTGTTTCTTTTTTGACAAATGTGCATTCACAATTTCACATACAAAATGTAGGATGTCTAGTGGCATTATAATTTCCGAGACTGAGGCAGGGCTCAGTTCCTGTTTCGATCAATGACCTCAAGTGATCACATGTCATACACATATCAAAGAAACGTAACAATTATTGTACACTTTACACTAATCATATCTTTGTTTTCCGTCAGTGTATTAAAATATTATCTCTTTTCAACTTCTTTCCTTTGTGTGTGTACACCAATGTATTAAAATGGTGTTCTGAATCTGAACATACATAGATGTATGTACATGTCGGCCTAGTTGGAGTTGGACATATTTTTACATAAAATTTACAAATTAGCCTATACATGATTTCTCTTTATTTTCTCATCCCCTCCCCCTCAAATGTAAATTTGATCCATACATATACCTGTATGTTTTCCAATTTACATGTACATGTACTTGTATTTAAAGGGGTATTCTCATGGTGATTTACAGTGTATGTCTGTAGGTACGTCTGTACATGAGTTGTATTTATACGTAAATGTACTGTGCTTTCATTTTACATGTATGACAAACTATTTGATTACATGTATAGTGAGTGATTGTATTACCGACCGGCCTTGTATTACCGAACGCGCGCATCGTAGCGTCACAAAATAATTTCATACGCTCAAAACTTTGCAACATTCTTCCAAAAGGAACTTGAATAGAAAGATGATGAAAAATGATCAAAAACACATTTTCAAAGTATTAATATTCTAAACATAATAAAATACGGTAAAAATAGCTCATCAGTAATTTTGTTGTTTTCTCAACATTTCCCATAGAAAACACATGTTTGGTAATACAATACATTTTTTCAAGTGACCAAAATATTTCACATGCTATTAGGGTCCGATTGGAAGCTAATATCGTAAAAAGGAAAATCGATTTCGGCAAAATTTTTACATATTTATATTTTGTAGGTAATTGTGTTATTTATGGTGAAAGTTTGGTGAATTTTATGAGAATAATGTGTTTGATATGACTGAATTCATGAAAAAGTGTTCGGTAATACGATCCTCTACCATATATCCAAGGGAATAATCTTGTTGAATCTGCTGCTCATTGTTAGAATCTAAAAAAATACTTTGTTTAAAATTGGTATGAATTGTCAGTCACGGTCATTGAGCAAGAATGCTGTCCAGTTTGATTATATAAACTTTGATAGTTATCTGGGATTGTTTACTCTTTGGCTCGTTTACATCAATTGTTTGCATAATATAGCCATCATCATTCATACATGTGGATGTACAGTTGAGCCTTTACATGTATGTACCAGGGATATTTGCATCCCTGCATGTACCGTACATGTACATTGTGAGCATGATACCATTATGGTATGTGATTTGTTGTCAGCCTTTTGTTCAATAATCAAGAAACTAGTCAAGTTGTTTTTAAAAAAAGAGCTTACGAAAATTCAGATGCTTAAATTGCAGTATTGGTTAATATACTGATGGGCAATTCCACAGGTTGGTGGACATGACCTTAAAAATTCAAATTCAATATTTTCTTGATTTTTTTAATACTTTAAGTTCTTCATACATGATAGTTTCAGGAACAAGAAATAAAAAGTTTATTTTCATATGTATACTTTGGAAAAAATGGTCAAAAGTTGTGTCTTCCATTGTGTACCAAAATACAAGAAAAATAGTGAAAAATGAAATATGCCTTATTACCATTTTGTTATTGCAACAACATACCACTTTATATATTTCTGAAGTTTAGAAGAGTCAAATTACTTAAAATACACAACCGCTTTTCAAGTAAATTTGTAGTACTCATTCAAAAATGAATATTGCAACCTGCTCAGGTGATGTAACGTGAGTAACCAAAAAAACTTACTTTGTTTTCTGAAAGAAAAATTCTTCACAGTTAATTGGTGGGATTTTAAATTCTCTTCCTTCAAACAATCTTTGACACAGTGATGACTATCAAAATCATTAAAAAGTACAATTTTTTTTATAAAAATGATGAAGAAAAACTGTAACGTGAGTAACTTTGTAACGTAACCATCATGTAATGTGAGTAACCAGTAAAAATTATTCAGTTCGGTAACATTTTCTGTGGGATGTCAAGTTTTAAGTCTCATGGTGAGTTGTGAAGTTATTTTTGATTAATTAAAAGCAAAATGAGGGTACATCTCTTTGATGCGACTCTTTGTTCATCAAAATATCAGTGGTCATACAATCACACAAAAAATTGAATATTAGTAGAAGTATTCACAATGCGAGAGTGCATTAGTAAGACTTGGTTTTGATTAACCAAACTTTAAAGAGTGTTCGAAGAACACATTGAATGCCCTTACCTGTAACCCTATCTAGGCCGGGGTATTTTGGGAGTTGATATGGCCCGGAGGGGGGAGGGAGGGGGGGGGCTCCCAGGCCCCCCTTGAGATCTCGGCCATTGGCCGCACGATCACGCCGAAAATTTGTGTGCAGGTTGTCTTGAACATAATCTACAATACTATACAGTAATTTATTTCATGCAAATTGGTATTAAGCGATTATGCTAATTTATGCATAATTAGTAAGCGAAATCATACTTTTCCCTTCTACTCCCTAATAAAGCTCCAATTTTTGGTATAAAATCTCTTTTAGATGTTCCTAGCAATGAATTTTACACACATTATTGAATTTTTAATGACATGTGTGTTGTTAACCGTACATGGACGTTTTTCTTTACTTTTTTAATTATATACAAAGTTTGTCTCCCTAATATACTTCTTTGAAATGGATATAATCAACTTTCATAAAAGCCTTGTATGAGGAGACTTTTCACTTATGTCGACTTTTCATTTTATGCATGTCCAAATCATGTAACGTGAGTAACCGACACATTCCAAAGATTTGCCAGGAGCATAATGGAATTTCCCAAGTTTTATTTTTATACAAAATAGCCAGACTGTGTACTTTGTTTAGATAAGGAGATGTTTAGTTCCTATCAATAATAATGGAGTTACAGCTCTAAGTGCGAGTCAAGGTGTCTCCAAATGTAACATGAGTAACCTTGGAATAGCCCTGATCATGAAGTTGATTTTTCTCATCAATATGGCACAGGCAACTCAATTCAATTTTATGCAACACATGTTGAGAAAAACATGATTTTGATTATGAGACGGGCTATTTTTTTGTACATAATTCCAAAGCCAAATTGCTTTTTGATTTTTATTATTTAAAAAAATAGAATTAACTACTTGTACAAGGGTTCACTGTACGCAGTTTCTGAAATCGATTGATTAGCTGGAACTTTCATTAAACAAAGAATTTTGCCAATCAATATTTCGAATGAAAATTCTTCTTCCATGAAGGAAGACGAAGAGAAATTACTGGTGCATGTAACCTTATACATGTAGGCTAATCTCCTGAAAAGATTCAATTGTTTTATTTTTTTCTGCTGCATACATGTACATGTACACATACATGCATACCTGCTTAGGTGTACTGTAGTAGGCCTATTCATGTACAATGTACTGTACAGTATATCTCAGCTATCACCATTTTGTCGTTATTCTTCTAAATCTGTTTATTAAATTTCTTTGTGGATCTTGATGAACATACTTATCTTTAACTATTTTTGAAAGATATATATTGTCTCACCTGCGAAGCAGAGTGAGACTATAGGCGGCGCTTTTCCGACGGCGATGGCGGCGGCGTCAACATCAAATCTTAACCTGAGGTTAAGTTTTTGAAATGACGTCATAACTTAGAAAGTATATGGACCTAGTTAATGAAACTTGGCCATAAGGTTAATCAAGTATTACTGAACATCCTATTAGAGTTTCATGTCACATGACCAAGGTCAAAGGTCATTTAGGGTCAATGAACTTAGACCATGTTGGAGGAATCAACATCAAAATCTTAACCTGAGGTTAAGTTTTTGAAATGTCATCATAACTTAGAAAATATACGGACCTAGTTCATGAAACTTGGACATAAGGTTAATCAAGTATCACTGAACATCCTGCATGAGTTTCACGTCACATGACCAAGGTCAAAGGTCATTTAGGGTCAATGAACTTTGGCCGAATTGGGGATATCTGTTGAATTCCCATCATAACTTCGAAAGTTTATGGATCTGATTCATGAAACTTGGATATAATAGCATTCAAGCATCACTGAACATTTTGTGCAAGTTTCAGGTCTCATGATTAAGGTCAAAGGTCATTTAGGGTCAATGAACTTTGGCCGAATCGGGGGTATCTGTTGAATTACCATCATAACTTTGAAAGTTTATTGGTCTAGTTCATTAAACTTGGACATTAGAGTAATCAAGTATCACTGAACATCCTGTGCGCGTTTCAGGTCACATGACCAAGGTCAAAGGTCAATGAACTTTGGCCGAATTGGGTGTATCTGTTGAATTACCATCATAACTTTGAAAGTTTATGGATCTGATTCATGAAACTTGTACATGGGAGTAATCAAGTATCACTGAACATCCTGTTTGAGTTTCAGGTCACGTGATCAAGGTCAAAGGTCATGTAAGGTCAATGAACTTTGGCCATGTTGGGGCTTTTTGTTGATTAACCATCATATCTCTGTAAGTTTATTGGTCTAGTTCATAAAAAGTGGACATAAGAGTAACCATGTATCACTGAACATCTTATGCGAGTTAGAGTAGTATTCAAAGTCAGCACTGCTGCTATATTGAAGCGCGTGATGCAGGTGAGACGGCCAGAGGCATTCCACTTGTTTTATATTTCATGATTTCTATAAACTCTCAATGTATGCAGTAAAAACCCCAACAACCCCACAGTACATGTAGATGCAGAAGTGGAGTCACCTTCACAATCAATCAAACCAATTGAAAGGTGATATACCTCTTGATCACCTTTCACATAGATGTGATATTGATTTCAAAGGAGGAATGTTTGTGACAATGTCATGCTAATTGATTTAGCACATACTTCAACCTCAGGGAATATTGACATCAGTGGCAGGTAGAATGTGAGCTTGATATCAAATGGCAAGTGCATAATTGGACCGACCTGCCCCTCCCCCTTTCTCCCCGATTCCCCTTCTTACCCTACCACATTTGTACAGTGTATGCACATATGGAAGTAAAGTTTAGCCTGTACAGATTCTCTAGAATGAGATGAAAGAATCAGATAAATTTGAAACTTCTTGGATTTTTTTGTCTTGCATGTACTGTACAGGAAAAAAGAGGTGTGTTGTCTTCAAAGAATGGATGAAGATCATTGCACAAATAATAGTATACATCTGTCGAACACATTACTGTACAGTATGTTTATCGGAAACATGATGTGTTGACTTTGAGAGGAATGTATATTTGATCATGTAGGCGGGTAAGCCGTCGGTTGACATAGGTCACTGAATTGACATATTGGAATCATTGATGGATTTACAAGGATTGCATTCTCGTCGAAAATGAAACTGTCATCGAGAAGTAATTTTATTTGTACAAATATCACAAGTCATGCAAAGAAAAAGCTTGGTAAAAATGGATACAGTACATGTATGACTGATCTTGAAATGAAGACAGTGTTTTCTTGTTGCAAAACTTTGAGCATTTTTTTTTGGGGGGAGTGGGGGGGGGGTACTCAACTATAGTTTGTGTATTTATAATAGGCCTACAGTGTGAGCCTGCATGATGTAGCCCAAGTGCATTGTATCATAATACAGTCGACTGATATATTTTCTCATTCATGTATTACCCCCCTCCCCATTACTGTATACCCAGACAGATCTACAGTATGCTTGAGGGAAAAATGGATTCTGTGTTTTAGCACCTTTGACTCTCTTCAGAAGTTGAAACAAACCAAAACATCCTACGTTGTAAACCCTTTTTTTTAATTGAAGGATCTGTGTACACAATTATTGGTTGAGATACTGTAATATATGTGTATCTTGTATTCAACCAATCAGGACTTAATTGTGAAATGTGGTCCATCATTCATACAGTACATTTTTACTATAGCCTCACTTAACACGTACAGTGTAGTCCTTTGTGAAAAGATGCATTTTGTGTGTTAATCACTTTGTTTCCTGGATGTGAACAAGATATTCATGCATCTACCATTTGCTTTGTCTCTTTTCTGATTTGTCAAGTCAACTTTAGTGACGCTTCGTGCAGTTTGAATATCAACAGGAAACAGATCCTTACGGAGGTCAGAGGTTTCCAAGTTCTACTTCCTGGACTTTCCTTTCGAGGTGCCTGGTGCAGTCTCCTTTTACACAAAGGCATTGTTCCCACTGCTCAATATTTCTGCTATTTGTTTAATATCAGTGGTTTCTTAATAAATGAAGATGATTTAATAGGAGGAAATTATACTTGTGGTTTCTTTATGTTCACTTTAACTTTTTCTACATATACACACACAGACAGACATGCAGCTGTATGCATGAACACTATACAATGTATTTCTCTGGAAGAAGTGTGCAAACCCATGCACAGTATTTGAAGCTATGGGAACAATCCTAACCGAAACTAGAGATAGCTATCCCCTGTTTCCTTTTGTTTTCGATGCTCCCTTGAGGAAGAGTTAAGCTCATGATCTCCGCTAGACGCTCGACGTTTCCTGGGTAATAATGACACCAGCACAAACATACAGCATGGCATGCATTCGTAAAACAATTTCCTTTTAGTACCAGAAATTTTCCAGTCTTCATTCAGAGAAACTTGCCTACCAGTCCAATGAACGGTAATACTTCAAGCTGGGAGTTTACCGCAATTTTTTTGAACCAGTTGAGAATATTGAGCGACATTAGTTTTAAATGGATTTCAATTCTTGATCTTGTCTATCTGGTATTGGCAAGGTCAGTGCCAGGATTCAAATGGATATTTCCCCATGAGATGTTTTAAACGATGATTCAAGACCAATGACAATTGATATGATCCTGTTTGCATGGATTCCTCTTTAGCTTCTCATGTGTCTTTGTCAGAGAAGAGGTGAGTTGAAGCACTGACCGGTTGGCTCTGGTTAATTGACCTATTCCGTATGGACAGGACACTCTGGTCAAGTCATTAATAATGTAAACTAGTGATGATGATTGATGTCCTCAGTAAAGACCAATATCCTGGCTGCTATTGGATGTGTCAATTGATTGTATAGAGCCTAGATATAGACACATATAGATGCTCAAACCATGTAGGCCCTACATGTATAGAGTTATTCTCCATGCTCGAACAATAGAGATATTTAAGGAAACCAAAATCCAAGAAGAGAAGCAATCTTATTGGAAAGAGTAAAATGAGAGGAACAGTTTTAAAAAAGTTTCATCAAAATCGGTTATGAAATAAGCAAGTTATGGACTTGGTCTGGGTCTAATAGACCTCTATTTAAAGAGTCTCCAAATGTGACAAAATGTTGATTGGTCTATAAATGTCTTTTATATTTTTCAATATTTGAAAAACATTCACTCTTTACTGTGCAATGGAAGGCTGTAATTTAAAAAGTTGTTTCTTTTTGTATTGATGGTGATCTTTTCAAGTAATTCAATTTTTCAAATATATTTGGTATAAATTCCTTGGCTAAGTATTGGCAATGTGATTGTGAATTCCTGAGGCATGTCCATGACAAATCATGATAATGAATTAAAACCAACTCAAACTGAGATTGATTTAAAATTATGTAATCAAGAGAAAGGAACTGATACCAATCAAAAATAGAGGTTGATTTGAAAACTAACGCAACTCATTAGGACAGGATTCTCTGAATTGTGCAAAGACTGTAATCAGGCTTTCAGTGAAGTGCCTTGATTATATTGAGACCTAAATAAAATGTTTTGAAATCTTATCAGAGTTTGACCAAAGGTTATATTGTTCTACATGTACCAGTGTCTTTGATCCTTTCAGAATCGTCTCAAATTTGTATTTTGCCCATCCCCAAAATTCCATTTCTTTGTTGAATATCCTTGATTCTTTCAATTATTCACACTTTCATACACCTTGCACAAGAGTTGTGTTCTTTCCTGTTGAAGTGTTTAATTTTGATCAAACAAACAAGTCAAATCTGGACATTTCAAAGAACAAATATAGATCTTGTTAATATTGGGAGAAGGTGTGGACAAGGCTGAGATGTGTTTGTTTGAAAATATGTCCGCACAATGAAAGATGCTGAGTATAATTCAATACATTGTAAGTACTTTCAGAAGCTTTTTGTCCAACTGTTCCATATAAAGGGGAAAAAACCTGAGTGGAAATGGTCTTTTCATGAGTCCTTTCATGTAAAAAAAAACACATGTATCCAACATTGCAAACAAATGTAAATTTACATTATTTAATTTACATTATTTTGCAATGTTGGTTGGGTGATTTTTTTTTCCAAAAATATGGAAGGTCTCATGAAAAGGTCATTTTTACCCAGGTTTTTTTTAATCCCTCAAAATACTGCATTTTTAACATTGCATGTAGGATATGTGGCTGGTATCCTTGTAAAGTGTTTTCCTCATTCACCATGAAAGGTGTAAATGCAATTACTATGTACCAGACTATAGTACCAATTAAACACAGTTGTTGATATTACAATCCACAACATACATAAAGGTTCATGCTCAAAGTTTAATACGTAATGTAATGTATGCACTCTTAAAAAGAGAAACAAATTGCTTATACAAATTTTGTATCCATAGAGATCATTCAATGTTTCTCTACTTCATCATGGAATACAGATTAGTGGATTACATTAAAAAAACCCCAAATACCTGTATACACGATATGTATAATAAGCATAGGCAAATGTGTACATGTACATGTATACTGAAGGTTCCGCCTGTACAAAATACTGAAATGTGTGACCTTACAGACCCAAGACAGAAGATCATGAATTATGCAGCGGTATCATGCTGATTGATTCTAATGTGAAAATTTTTGTGTATTTTCATATTTCATGTACAGCCCCCAGCTGAGGTTCAAGAAGCCTGAGGAGACAGAACAGTGGTTGTTATCAAGGTCAGTAGCAAAAGTTCCATCTTCATCAGCCTGAGTTTTTAAACTATCCCAGTACATGTATTTCTTTAATACACAGCAAACTACATCTCAATCAGAAAAAGTGAGAGAGCTTGAGCTATTTTTATGGGTGTCGTCTTGATTATTATTATCCTGACGTGATAAAATTTGGCTATTTGGGGAATTTTTCAGTTAATTTGCCAGTGATAATGCACAAGCTGCTTGGGATAATTCATACATGAAACAAGACCAATGCACACTTGTAATGTATTCCAAAGACTGAGCCATGTCGGTCTAAAGATTAATTTCAGGAATCCCACATTCCTGCCACCTAGGCACCTACATGTACATGTAAACCCAGGCTGAGGAGAAATGATGTATTTAAAAGGATTTAATTTTTTTATTTATCAAAATATTCAATAATCAAAGAAGAACTTGATCATGTACATTGCTTCTTGCATGAAACAGACACATATTGAAGGTTATAAAATATAAATGTGAGAGTTATCAAGAATCTAATAAGCATTTCATAAAAACTTGGTGATTTCTATTGACAAATTTGCTTTCAGCCAATCAGATGCAAGGGTTTACAGTAGTTATAACAATAGTCATCTAAGTATGTACAGTATTGCATGAAATGTTTTCCAGGGTTATTGTCACCTGAAGGGGGCTGCGAGTGCTTCTTATATTCATCATAAATGAAAGTCATGACTTCTTGAACTTCCCGTTGAAAATTGTGTCATGGTCACAGACCCACACTGCAGTGTACATAGTACATACTTCTCAATTGCATGCCCACATGAACATGGAACATCGAACATGGATCCAGAACTCATATTATAGACAGCAGGTCGTGACAATTTGTGTTGAAGAACCCGCCATCAAGAGGATCGACTTTGAATAGATTGAACCCTTTGCTTTTGGAGTGTCACCTGCAAAAAAGTTGTGTACATTATTAATGTTCAGTTGCACATGTACATGTAGATACTTTGATGTTGCTATTTTGAGTCACAATATCGGAACACTGTCGATGGATAGACGTATCTTTGTTGTACAAAATGATAACAATATGATAGAGATGCAGGATGAGAGAATGATTCAAGATGAATTTGCCGGGAAGTGTAAAGGCAGAAGAGATTTTTAGAGATAACAGTATGGCCATAGAAGACAGTATTTGGAGGTAGCACCATCAGTATGCTCAGAAATGGAAAAAGATGACGGTCTGTAATAACAATTATTGTCAATATGGTGTTTTGATGATGCATTAAAAATGCCTATTTTGGTCTGCATGATTAGCCTGTGCCGTACATGAGCGTATTGCACAAATCATAGAAATATTATGGTGAATGATATTTTCATGTTTTTCCTAATTCTTGCTCTTTTATTCTGCAGGGAGAAGACGGACTACACATACTCAAGGAGGTAACAAAAAATGTCATGTTTTCTTTCAAATTTAGAAGCATGAAATATTAGATTATTATTTAATATTATATATGAGATATGAATTGAAAATTAGTAGTATTTATAAGAACAAGAAAAACATTTAAAAACGGTCTCTAAAGAATGAAAAATTCTGTTTACATAAAATCAGAGTACTATAATCATAATTAGGAAACAAAATGACACATCAAATCAGTACGTATTAAACATAAATATCCAAGGAGAAATGTAAGAAAAGAAAAATTAATGTGTTGATCAATGGGGCATGTACAAACACACAAAAAAGGTACATGACCTGAATGACCTCTTTGTTTGACAGTCCTTACATATATTCTGCTTGAGACTGCTTTCTGTAAATAAGAGTCAAGGTATCATCCATATCATTGAATGATTCCATTTCTTTAGGCCAATGTAGTTGTGCTTAGCTGGCATTAAATCTGCATGACCAAATGAACATTAATTCAAGTTTTCTTGCTATTACAGTGTATTGACAAAATTCTGTATTAGGTACGTTCAATGCTATAAAGTTAAAAATGCTATTGGTATTTCAATCATGTACATGTAACTGATAAAGAAAATATGAAGAGCAAGATTCAAAGCCTTGCCATTCCTTTCATAGTTCAATGTAGAACTATGAACTGATGCTGTTACTAGACCATGATCAATTTTTCAGTAGAATTGTGTACTCTATTCTAATTGTGTAAGTCTATTTTACACCTCCACATTTTTTATTTCAGGTGTAGCGAATAGAGCCTTCTTTCAAGTATTTCTTGATTTTAATGTTCTCATAATTTTGTGTTATTTCAGTGCAAGTTACTCATCGTCGTTAAGCCAAACTGGGTCCTTGCGAAGGCTGGCCAACTCTTACGAGACTCCAATCATGTCTAGGAATGGTCAAGACGAAAGTGAGCTCCTACCCCAGACACCGCACTCAACTCAACCAAGTCACAGATACGCAACAAGATCATCTGCAAGACGAAGCAATAGACTGGCTGGACAACATGAAGGACAATATGAGAATACGCCAACACGTGGAAGATCAAAATCGAGGACAAGGCGGGTCCCGAAGACCGCAATGCATATGTTTTCTGACGAGATGCAGGATAGTAATGTAAATGGAGAGGCTTATAGCAGTATTCATGAAACAAGTATTTCAGATCGCTCTGGTGTGGTATCGGACACTAGTCATAGGGGAATGATGACACGGAACAATCAGAAGAACAGGAGCTTGCAAATGTATGGTCAGTAATCAAACTAATAGTAATTTTCAGGGTCCACAAAAAGCTTTAGCAATATGATTGTGTTGCTGATATTATTATACTCAATCAATGCAATTTATCATTGAAATCTGCCACAGGATAAATGACCAAGCTTTATGTTTAAGGACCAAGGTTTATGTATACAGCGCATATCAAAAAAAAGTTTACACTTTGAAAAAGCCCTGGGAATTTAAAAATATACAACATGTGGGTAATTTTTTCACATACAATCCTGGGTTTGGGTCTCATCTATCCAATGAAAGTAAAAATTTTGACGGAATGTTACACTTGAATGAGCACTGTCCATTTTTGTAAAGCTCGCAGAAATCTGTTTGCGCAGAAATGCCCGTTTGTACGCTGTGTCAAGGGGAAAGGGTGAAATCAAACTTACCCTGCGAAACATTTCTCATACATTTCCCTTGCACTTTTAGTCAATTGAAATGAAACGGATAGATTCAAGTATTTTCTAACAATTTTGCCACCCAAATCGAAATTTTAACACTTAGTATACACAACTTTTACCCTTTTTGTGCCTGCTGGATCTGAGGACATAATTGAATCTGAAACAAAGTTTATATCAGACATCTCTAGCACTTTTTCACTAAGTTTTTATCATTTAAAGTGGGTTTACATTTCATTTTTGTCTCACCTGCGAAGCAAAGTGAGACTATAGGCGCCGCTTTTCCGACGGCGGCGGCGACGGCGTCAACATCAAATCTTAACCTGAGGTTAAGTTTTTGAAATGACATCATAACTTAGAAAGTATATGGACCTAGTTCATGAAACTTGGCCATAAGGTTAATCAAGTATTACTGAACATCCTATTAGAGTTTCATGTCACATGACCAAGGTCAAAGGTCATTTAGGGTCAATGAACTTAGACCATGTTGGAGGAATCAACATCGAAATCTTAACCTGTGGTTAAGTTTTTGAAATGTCATCATAACTTAGAAAATATATGGACCTAGTTCATGAAACTTGGACATAAGGTTAATCAAGTATCACTGAACATCCTGCATGAGTTTCACGTCACATGACCAAGGTCAAAGGTCATTTAGGGTCAATGAACTTTGGCCGAATTGGGGATATCTGTTGAATTCCCATCATAACTTTGAAAGTTTATGGATCTGATTCATGAAACTTGGACATAATAGTAATCAAGCATCACTGAAAATTTTGTGCAAGTTTCAGGTCTCATGATTAAGGTCAAAGGTCATTAGGGTCAATGAACTTTGGCTGAATCGGGGGTATCTGTTGAATTACCATCATAACTTTGGAAGTTTATTGGGCTACTTCATTAAACTTGGATATTAGAGTAATCAAGTATCACTGAACATCCTGTGCACGTTTCAGGTCATATGACCAAGGTCAAAGGTCAATGAACTTTGGCCGAATTGGGTGTATCTGTTGAATTACCATCATAACTTTGAAAGTTTATGGATCTGATTCATGAAACTTGTACATAAGAGTAATCAAGTATCACTGAATATCCTGTTTGAGTTTAAGGTCACATGATCATGGTCAAAGGTCATGTAAGGTCAATGAACTTTGGCCATGTTGGGGTTTTTTTGGTGAATAACCATCATATCTCTGTAAGTTTATTGGTCTAGTTCATAAAAAGTGGACATAAGAGTAACCATGTATCACTGAACATCTTGTGCGAGTTAGAGTAGTATTCAAAGTCAGCACTGCTGCTATATTGAACCGCGTGATGCAGGTGAGACGGCCAGAGGCATTCCACTTGTTTATTTAATACTTGTTTCTCCACACTTTTCCCAAGCTTGACAATGATTAACAAAATGAAAATCAAGCCTAAGCCATTTCATGTAAATCACAGCTCAGTGTAAAGCAAATATCGTCCCGATGGCCTCGGTGTGAGGGGGAGTGGGGTGGGGCGCAATGCACTCCTCGAAGTGGTTTGGGCAATGAAACAAGTTAAATAGGTAAAAGATATCTTCAGATCAATTTTACTAGCTAAATTCCACATGTTATTCATGATTAACGTCTATTTTATTGGCTATTACACTATTTCAAAGTTCTGCGCAAATCATTTTTCACTAACTTTTCAAAAGTAAGTGGTGCTCACTCAAGCGGAAATATTTTTCGACAGTTTTATCGTCATTTGCTGAAATGGACCTGTACCAATGTTAAAATGTGGAAAAATCATCAGGATATTACAAATGTATAATTTTACAGGATTTTTTCTAAGTGTAAACTTTTTTTTGATACGGACATCAGCCTACGCCGGTAGATGTATAGCGCATATCATGTTATCATCTAACGTCTTCATGTCCCTCTGTGAAACATACCTTTTATAAGCCCCTTTTCCATCTTATTACAGTGTGATATCGTTTAACCTTTTAATGAATACATTTCAGACTAAAAGCGAATGGCAAATTGAAAGTGGTTCACCAATGCATGCTGGCTGTGTCGGCTAACAAACGCGCGGTCGCCCAGAAACGCTCAGACCGGACCCGATATCACTAATGCGCGTGAACGCTAGTTACGTGAGCAACATATGGAATCTATGTCATAGCTGTTAAGCCCAGAAACCATAACATCTTGAGATCGTCATATATTACTCTAGGACCTACATATGTACACTTCTTCCGAAGTAAAATTGATAAGCAAGAAATTTGAAGATTGAGAGTAAGTCCTAGAGTAATATTTCTTGAAAATGTGTGTAGTAAAATGACTGATAAATGACAGATATTAGGTTAAAGAGGCTTGAGTAGTTGGATTCTCAGATAAATGAGAAGATGTTAGCTCTTCAACCTTTTCTGGTTTACTGTCTTTTTCAGGACTACGCTCATTTAAACAAAAAAATACTTGACTATCAACTGTCCACTTCCTCCCCTATCAATTTCACTTCTTCCTCTATCCGCTTTTTCGAAAACTCCACATGGTGTACCGTCAACCACATCCGCTATTGGAATGTAATTGTTTTCTTCTAAATAATGTTGCATAATGTACATTATGAACTGCGGTAGTTTGTTAATCAGTTCACGATTATTTACAAATGAATATTTCCTGGAATTTGATATTCACCATTTCTTAGTTATGGTCACATTTTCCCCAGAAAATATGTTAAGAAAAAAGAATAATTTGAAGGAGTCATCCAAAAGTGCTTCCCAGCCATACAAGACATGCAAAAGGAAACACATACATGTAAATCGAGTAATGCTTTAAACTTTAATGATTTTAGAAAAGTTTTAAATTGTTAGACAATTAAGCTTGTCATGTTTCTTTTTCCTCCAGTTACAAAATATGAAACGTATTGCCCATGCATGGATAATCAGGGACTATCTCCAATGCTGATGTCAGAAATGATTTGCATAGAATTGGGATTTAAGTGCTTATCGACGTCTGCCACGTCAGAACAGTATGACATTTTGAATTTGAAAAGACATTCATTAAAATTTCTTTTGTTTCTGTTACGCTTCTGCTATACACTCCTTGTTCTGAAATTACTTGAAATTACTTGAAACTTATGATGATTGTGCTCTCTCGCGTTGTCCGTGTATGTGAATGTACAGAAATAAATGTTTCTGAAAGGATATTGCATGAAAAATGTAATTTCTGGTATTCTCGTAATATGTAATTTAATTGATCAGACATGAAAACCACATTCCGAAGCGATCATTTTGCGCGTAGATTTCATAGGTTCTCATAAATTATGAGTATAGTCTTTCATAGTGAATTCTATGCTTAATTCTCAAGAAATTTATTTTTTGAATGCTCTTAGAAACGCAACTTTAATACTCCATTTTTACACAAAGTCCTTGTGGGGAGTCCCACACCCTCTCCCGCTCGATCGCTTCGGTATCTCACGCTGTCAAGAACATTGCGCCCCCTTCGGGATTTTGCCCCCCCCAAAACTGAAAGTGTTCCGGCGTGCCTGTATCCTGGTCCATCTACATGTAGTTTATTTTGATGTACATGTAGACCTTGTAATTAATTAGTTGTTTGTTTTATCCAATTATGTTTAATTTTCTTCAGGCAGTCATTGTTTTCTTCTTGTTCTTTTCTTTTATACACTTCATGTAGGTCTGGATGGTAATGAGAGTGACTATTCTGGTGAGTATGTTTGCTAAAAAAACATTTTATAAAATGTGTACATATACTTGTTCTACCAGTCAATAGATGACATTTGTTTGTATTTCTCTACAAAAGGCACTACTGTGTCGGGCTTTATGTAATCGGGCCTGAGTCTGTCATGCTGTAATGCTGGAATCTGTCCGATGTGATCATTTTGAATGCAGGGCCCCGTTGTATAAAAGTTAACATGGTAACTTCCGTGGAATCCTTGATTTTGATTGGCTGTTGATCCTTGTTACTGTGGTAGTCACCATTGCATGGCAAAGTTACCATAATAGTAACTTTTATGCAATAGAGCCAAGACCCTCTTCCTTATATATCAAGTTCCAGCTTTAGAATGATTTGAGAATTTTAAAAAAGAAATATTGTTTATTGTGCATACATGTAGTGTCTGTCTAGAATCATTCTTAGTTGAATATGTAATGGATTTACATTAAGAGTGTTATATATTTGTGATTTATCTCTTAAAATTACAATTTTTCTTTTGTACATTCTATCAACAGAAAGTGATATTATCTCAGGTGGTACAAGCACAACTACCATCACCACCATCACAACAACCACGTCTACAACTTGGCTGCAGCAGCAAGGAAACCATTACCACAAGCAAACAGGGGTCTTCCCAGTGTTCATGAGTTCACTTATCTCGGTATTAGTTGTCATAGAAACTATCGTGAGAACAGTGGTTTCCAAGACAATTACAGTCGTCAAGTCATCGTCATCAAGCTTTAGGTCAAAGCTGTCATCAGCAGGGTATTCATTATGTGAGTTGTGTTCAGAAAATCCACCAAGAAAATATTCAAGGGATATTTCAAGAAAGAAACAAAATTCCTTTTAAATAATGATAATGATAGTAGTAATAATGATGAATTTGTATAGCGCATCTTTTATATGAATATATTCAGATGTGCATATTCAGAGCTATTTTTACCTAATTCTATGTGTACACAGCAATTTTCCTAATTAAAGAGATATGTTTTCAATTTTGATTTGAAGATAGTAAGTGATGGCGAACTTCTTCTGTCAATTGGTAGGCTATTCTAAAGTTCGGGGGATGCAAGTGCGCGATCGCCGAGCATCACTTTATTTAAAAAATATTAACATTTGCATGCATAGTGAAAAATCTCTTCATTCGAAATTACAATTTCTTTTTGTACATTCTTTCAACAGAAAACTATGTTATCTCAGATGGTACAATGTTTGAAAATTGCACATTAGTACCCCCTAAATGGACAATTGTAATGATTGGATTTCCTCTTGACCTTTGTTTCAATCAACTAGAACACTAACACCAATTTCTATAGAATAATTACCATCTTCAAATCAGGAAAGCATATTCGTACATGTACTTAAAAAATATATTAAAGTGAACGAACTGGGAATGTATTGTGATCAAATTGTATTCCATCGATTAACGTTTTACTATGGGGACTATTTCTTAATGTAGGGGATCTGTTGCTGTGGTTATTGTCATGTTTGTGGATGTTAGGACGAAAGATAGCCGGGGCATCCAGGTCATTATGGTATAATCCTTGGTTCTACAGCTTTAGAAGGTAAGTTGTCAGTAAAACCATTAGTTCAAGAGTTTAGATTTATTACTCACTGTTAGGTGACTTGATTGACAAATTGCACTTTAGATGATTCATAGGTAAGTCCAGCACACACTATGCAATGTGATTGCAATAAGATCCAATTGCAACAAGTTGTCGAATGTCGATCTCATCACAGTGCAATTGCATCACAGGCAAGCACACACATTGAAACAGCTCTGCAGCGCCCTGCATCTCATTGCGCTTCTTCTTGTGCGTGCATGTTGTCTATGCTGCAGAAGTGCAGCAACTTGGTCATGTGGCGTCATTGTCTAGGACAAATCTGATTGGCTGAAATTAGGAAAATTGCAGAAAAATTTGACATGTCAAATGTGTGAGATTTAGTCTGCGATCCTACTGCAACTAAGCCGGTCGGAGTTTGCAGCGCGTTGTAGGTTGGCACACACTGATTTTGTTGCAATCGGGTCTTGGTGCAATCACGTCAAATACATGTAGGATTTAGTTACTAGAAATTCTGCACTGAACAGTATGCACTAGATAGATGGTGCATTACAAATGCTTTACCAAAGTAATTATTAGTATGATGGTTATGATGATTTTTATTCTCATAATCCTTGAATTCTATCTTCCAAACAACGCACATTTTCCTTTAGGGATGTTACAAGTACTTTGCCATCATACTAGCAAATCATTTGAAATTTACTGATCTTGGTAAAATTCCTGATCATTAAGCACCAGGTATATTCAGTGATTGGTCAGGTATTTATTAAACGAATTTGTGTTTATGAGCCAATTGGTAGGTTAAAAGAAAAACTATATAACATTGGTGATATTGACTAGATTAAAAACTATACTTCAATTGAAAATTTATAAAGACATTTATCATATTCAACTTGTGCACAGATACATATTTGTTCAGACAGGCATTGCTTACTTAGGAACTCTTGTGTTTGAGTGATATATGCTTTTCAAGCAGCATTCGATAATTTCAGAATCATAATCTAATCTCCAGAATTGCATTTGAATTAACATGAATATGGCAGCCATGTTCTGGAATACATAATCATTTATGGTTTGTTTATATTATTTTTCTAATCCAGGGCACCCATCACCACCTTGCAGCATGGTCCACAGTATCGCACTGAGAGTGAGATGTATGCAACAGGTGGTGATTACACAGAAACAACTACCACCACTACCACAACTATATTGGAAGAAGAAGAGAGAAGGAGAAGGGGTATCCCATTATGTTGCTTTTGTCTTCCTTTACTGCTTTTTCTGTTTGGTGAGTTTGGTGCTAGATATATGAACGGCATATGAAAAGAAATCTAGCTTTGCTTAAATTAATATTTAATAAGCATATTGATTTATAATGAAAATTTTACAGGGTTATTTTTTTTTGAAAAGCTGAGTTAATAAACACAACCTTTCAAGCAAACTTTACTTTCATCTATTCAGTCATGTACATAGTACACTCACAAATGTATGGAGTGCCAACTGCCATGTCATTCGTCAAGTAAAAATCAATCTAATCCTGTAGTGAAAATGTTACAATTCCATTATGATAATTATTATCTGAAATTAGCAAATACATTTTTTTTATGTAAAATTTGTTTCTCAAAATGCAAGAGTAGCTTATTACTATATGTGATTATTTTTTCAAGTTCAATATTGCAATAATCACAGCTCTTCCATTTTTTAAAACCTTTTAAACAAACTGTTCAAGAAAATTTGAACAAGTGCTTGTCCCAATATGGAGGCATTGTTTTTATCTTCATTTATGACAATCATGAAATGAATTTCATTCTTTCTTTTTTCTGTGTAGTCGCATCGGCAGCCACCAGCAGATACTTCTTCTTACCGCTAATAGCAAGAAATGAAACCAATGAAACAAAGGTAGATAGGAAGGAATGATGAATTTATTTTCTTACAAACTCAAGCAACTTCCTTTTAAAAAATATTGATGAGCATTTCTTTATTTTTTTTTATCCGGCAATATCATGAATAACACAGTTTGTTTTGTTGAAAAAAATTTGAAAATTTTTTTTTGTGTCAGTAATGTAACTAAAACAAAATTAAAGTTCTAATAATCCCTGCTGATATTTGTCTCTGAATTCTATTTAAAGATGGAAAGTAGGATTTGTCTAGTGTGGCATCGTGAGATATTTTTGTTCAATTGCAAATCAAGCGCATGTCCCTAAATTGTAATGTGTAATTGCAAGAAGGTTTATTTGTAATTGAGCACTAATCGTCTGCAAGCTTGCAGTTAATCAAAGGACTTGCGTGTGACTTTCGGGGCTTGACTTGAAAATTGAACAGAAGTTTCTTGCAACGCCCCATGGTTGTATTAACACTACAATAATAAAGATCAACTTCAAGGTATCTTCATGTAGAAGCAAACCTTAGATTAAAAATGAATGTAATATGTTACAGGGATTGCCTGATGATGCGTAGAATACTTTTACTTCTGATAATAATAAGAATATAAATGATGATAATTTAATAATAATGGTAATAATAATGATAAGAGTGCATTCAATGATAATGAAAATAAATATTATACAACTCCCAAGAATGTTCTGTAATCTGATTGGTCCAAGTCGGATCACAGGATATTCAGCGAATAGCACTATTGCATCCAAAATGCACTATCCTGCACTCTGACGTCATACCAAAAGTACTGTCCTGCACTGACGTCAGAGTGCTGGATAGTGTGAGGTCGTGAATTATGTAGAATTGAGGTCAAATTTAGCATTCAGGGCAACTCAGTAACATGAGGTTGTATAAAATAAAAAAATGCTCGCATTCTTGTGCATAGAGGACCTAATTAATGAACTCTGTGCTCGACTCGCCGAATGGATATACTGCACTCGGTCCTTTGGACCTCGGTGCGGTATATCCATTGGCTCTTCTCGCACATCGTTCATTATTTGGCCCTGCACGCACGCGCTTACGTGCATTATTTGTATACTATTAGCTCACACCCAGCTGTATCAAATAAACTTACAAAAGGATTCAAACAGATTGAACATTAATGTCAAGGGTTGTTCTTGTTTTCTTGAATCCTCTATTAGGGAGAGTCCTCTCTACATCCAATCAACCAGCAATTCATCTCCTTACAAGAGAGGATCAATTATTGGTTCACCCCATCCTCGAATCCTGACCAAGAGCCGCCAAACCAAGGAGCTTTTGTTGCTATGGCAGGGGTAGAAGGATGTATCAAGTGCCTAAAACAAGATCAGTTGATGGGTTGGATTAATTCAGCTGTACAGAGAGAGGTCGGAGAGCTTCGCATGCAGCTTAATAGCCAGAAAGATCAAATTGTTCTAGTGAGTACTCTTTATGCATTTCTGTAATAATAAATATGCTGTTTAATTCCCAACAAATCACAAGGAGAATAAAGATATGAATCTGGATTAAAGCTATGCATTATGCAGATTTTATTTATTAACTTTGCTTAATGGAAGTGTCATTAGACTCTCACCTCAGAACAAGTAAATCGCGTCTTCAGATCCACCAAGGCTCTAGTTCCCTCTGGCAAGGTGACAATTGATTAAAGGCATCAGTTTTCATTCGCGATGACATCACCATGACCTACTTGCAGGATAGCGGGGTTAAAGTAGCTATTGTATTGGATATTCCTAGTCTGTCCAGTAGAATTATATGCATGGTTGATTGACCAATCAGATTGTAGGGACTCAATAGTGATTTACATCTATTTTCCCTCCTTTTCTTCCTTTTTCAGCTTCAAGAGCTTCGAGGCAGGCAATCTAAGGAGATTCAAGCCCTTCAAACACAACTCACCGATACTATAGCAATCAACTCGGCTTCTACACCAAACAAAGCCACAATAGATCTCATTAGCTCATTGGAATCACAGATTTCAGATCTAAAAGCTGGTGTACGGATGTTACAACTCAAGGTATGGAAATGTATGAAGTTTTGAAGGGGGGGTCGGAGGACACAATGGGATATTGATTTATTGAAGGTTAGGTTAAGTCGTGGATTTGGCACTTTTCACTGGAAAGAAAATGATTTCAGAAGTTGATGTTTGATATAGATATCTAATAACAGATGACATTTGTTTTGATAGATAATCGTTGAGCAATTATGACATGTCAAATACATAAACATGCGAGGATTATTGAACAGATCTTTCACTTTGATGATTTCATGCTATGTGGAAAATATGTACTAGTATTTCGTGTCACTTTTTGTTTTGCTATTTCATATGAACCTTTCAGTTTGTAGACTTTGTACACATGAACAAATTCTATAAACTTTCAACATTTTTTCTGTATAAATTCCTTCTAAATATATTTTCCTGTTTTTTCATGTAGATTAGTTATTCCACAAAAAAGTGTAATGCTGTTATCAACATATCTTGGGCTTGCATGCCTGTTATGTACCTGGTACTCTGTCATACCATTTAATGACTATTTCTGAGAACACACTTGTTCTACTACCTGCGCTCAATTATTTTAGCAATTTTTGCACACTTGTGATATTGTGTTACTTTTATTCGAGTTACCACAAAATTGAGATATATTCACAGAACAAAAATGCATTATGAAACTTATACTGAAACAATTCCTAGGGAATTAGCAACCATTTTTTATCCTAGGATTTGCATATTTGAGACTATCATCATGATCATTTCTACTAGTAAAAATGAAGTAATCTGACAGTTTTTCTCATGTGGAATATTCCAGATTATAGATAATGCTATGCCAATGACCTTGCTCACTTATGTTCACTTTTGTGTATTTATTCTCACCAGGTTGACTCTGCTGCTACTGAGCAGACAGACAACTTGTCCCCTGCGACAGTAAGTCTACGCAAAGACTTCACAACTTTAACAGGCAGCTTAGCGGAACTCAGAGGATCCTTGCAGCGATTACATGCCAAGTGTTTAGCAGATGCTGAACTGGCAAAGTCATCAAATCGTCAATGCAGAGGCGATATCAGTTCGCTGAATGCCAACATGCTCACACTCTCTCAGAAAATTGCTGAAGTCCAAAGCCTTGAACTGACTTTAGTACAAGTTAAGAGAGAGATGGAAACCTTCTCGCAAACTGATGGCCACCATTCCATGCAGCTCTCGTCAGTGGTAGAAAATATTAACTCTGTAGAAGCAAGTCTTACAGCGATCCGCAAGGAAATGCGTGACATTGAGCTTAATGCAACAGACGCTGCATCACACAGTGGGACGTCTGCAAGTCATCTGTCCGCTTTGTATGAGGACATGTCAGTGCTGAAGCAGGATATGACAGATATGAAGATGAAACATGTTGGTTATGAAGGTTCTATAGAAGGTCTTGCCAACAAGCATACATCTCTGTTGAATGCTGCAAAGGTAACAGAGACTGATCTCTCTGAGCTGAGAACAGCAGTCAACCAACTGATGTCTACTGATATGAACAGTATTTTGGAACGGTTGAGTCAGCTCCAAACTAGACTGAATGGGCTTGAGAAAGACAGTAGCCAGCTACAGCTCAATTTGAACACATTGCAGGCATCTAGAACAGTGGTCCAAGGTGAAAAAGATTCAACAGTCAATACAGAGGCCGTCAACATCCTCCAGGCAAATCTCAATAAACTTGGCTCTCAGTTTGCCAGTTTGCAAACTGACATTGCCAGCATCCAACTTAAGGTCACAGAACTGAAAACATCTATGTCGCAAACTACTCAGACAGCAGATATCCACTCTGCTAAGCTGTTAGCATTGAGCAAGAGCATGAGTGCCTTAGAGAAAAGTTTGAATGGATCGGTGGTGATGCTTTCAGAAGCTGAAGGTGCTTCTCATTCCTTGATCAGCATTAGGGACATGAACGTCCTCAAAGAAGAAATGGATGCAGTTCATGTGGCCATTGGCAAACTTAAGAATGATCTTGCAGGAGAGACCGCTTCAGGTATCACCATCATCAAATCTGAATTAACCTCATTGTCAAGTCAGCTAGAACATCTTGAAGGTAGACTTGAAGAAGTCAAACTTGAGGCATCATTGGCTAACCTTGATGGAGCCGTTAAAGATGTAACACAGGGCCAGGTCAGTCTACAGGATGATGTCGTTAGACTTCAGTTCAACACAGACTTGATCAAAAAGCAGACCTCAAGAGCCAATGGTGATGCTATCCAACTGAGTGTGCTAGAAACTAGACTGAATGACCTTGCCACATCAATTCAAGTCTTGCAGAGTAGCGGGTCATCTGCTGCTGGCGCTGCCACAGGAAGCACCTGTTCACAGAACACAGATTTCATGAAGGGAGATATCATTGCCTTACGTCAGACCCTTAGTGATATCAATGCCATCTTGTTTGCGCCAGACAGCTCTGACAAATCCACATCTACCTTCCTAGCTTCCATCCAGGATAGACTTGGTGCACTTGATGCTGCTTTGGCAGCTCTGAAGATCTCTCAAGATTCAAGGAGTGATGATCTTGCAGCTGCTGTTGCAGGACTGCAGATGGAGATGGACAAACTGGGGCTTGGACTGGAGAGACTTGATGCTGCCCAAAAAGAGAGCAGGTATGAATAATTTGTCACCTTAGGCAGTGAGTAGGAATCATGAATGAATTTGCAGCTTAAAATTGTTTTTTTTTAGAAGGCTAACTTTCATCAGGTCATCTTTGTTGGTATTGCAACATCACCACCTCCATAAAAATGTAAACAAAACAAAATCAAACATTCACCATATGGTGAGATAATTGATGATGCTGTAAATCAGTCTTCTTGAATTAATGGTACATTGTATTTTGTACTGTTACATTATGAACTTCCTTACTCAGCACCATCAATTTTGGCATCCAACCCCTCCTAGCATTAGATTACAAATATGTAAGAACAATTCTGATTGGTTCTTGTTCAGTTTTAAGAACAAATTGCGCATGCAACAATGATCTTCATGGGCCATTGCCATTTCATGATTGATTGCAAGCCTTTTACCCAGGTAAATGATAGTGGTATATGTGAGATGAGCTGTACTTCGATTTAACTTTTTGGATCAAACTCATTAATAATCAATGGATTCTTGTTAATCCCTTTCAGTGGGGGTATCGGTGTTGCTGCTGGATTAGCAGGTGCTTCCCTAGGAGGGGCTGCTTATGATGATGATATCTCTAAGCTCAAGGCGAATGTATCTCAGCTACAGCAGCAGTATGCCCATCTAGAAGTAGATGTCATCAACTGCTGTAAGAACAAGACAGGGGCAGCTGTAAGTAAAAAAAAAATGTTTGTAGAGTCATGAAGGAATGATATGAGGGGAGGTTGGAGTGCATTGTTTTAAGTATTTACCAATAACACATAGATTCTCAGAAAAATCAATGAAAAAAAATATTTGCCAAAATTATATTGTGATGAAATTATAAAAGCGACATGTCCTGATTTGCCTGTTAGTGTGGCATAATATCACAAGTATTTTATACCCTAAAAAATGAAAATATGAGTTTCTTCATAATTTGTTATTAATCTTTTTTTTTACATTCTGCACTAATTAAATGGACAATATTATGATAATGATATTGATGCAACTTCTACCAAAGTGTCCATATCCACGCCGCAGAGTGCTCAAGGCGCTAATTGCAATTATTACCCTGGTTGTATGAGTGGGATTCGAACCACCTACCCTCTGATTGAAAGGTGAGATTCAAAACCACCAGACCATGATGCTAGTATTAACTGATGATTATGATTTATTAATCAATTTGTAGGGAATGCCATGGTTCTTTCCCTTCATATCGACCGGTGGAAGCGGAGAAGCAGGAGGTACGGCTGCTGCTGGAGGGAGCTTGGATGAAGCAGTAAGTTGGTTTGAAAACCTATGTATAGTGTTAACCGCAATTAAGAGTAAGTTCTGGAGATATGGAGAGGCCCTTGCAAGCTTAAATGTACGCAATTTTTTTATTGTCACAATAGGGGAAGGGGGGGGGGCTTGGATGGGATCAGGGGGAAAATGTTCAACTCTCTTAATTCTGTTGCTTTATAAACTTAAACTTTTTCGGTGGGGGAGCTATATTTGTCCATGGTATGGACATCAATTCCCCTGCAGTTTCAACTATTTTTAATGGTTCGAAGCACGCCGATTTGCATAGTATTATGATTGCAAGAGCTGGCATGTGTTGCTTATGAATATTTTCATGTGAACTTTCCTATTCGTTAATGTGATAATGATCCCCTTCAAAAGTCTCCTTCATAATGGATGCCCATTGATGGATCAGATGGGTGTAAGCTGTTTGCCAAGTAACATAAAACTTACGCACGACTGCATAAATTCATTCCTAACTTACAAAAAACAGCTCTATGAAACACTCTCTTAGATTAAAGAAAGTCTAAATCATAGAATTTTGTCATGATAAATAAAATTATTTTCTCTGAAATGTTAACCTGCAGCGTGTGAAGAGCATCGTTATCGACGCATTGGACATGTACAACGCTGATAAAACTGGAATGGTAGACTATGCTCTGGAGTCTGCCGGAGGAAGCATCATCAGCATCAGGTGCTCGGAGACCTACGCCTTCAAGACCGCCCTCTTTAGTCTGTTTGGGATACCTCTGTGGTATCTGAGTAATTCACCAAGGACAGTCATTCAGGTAATAGTGGAATAGGATATTCAGAATTTGAATTGGGATTGGGTATATATATATCGCATTGCGTAGTGCAGGCAAGACTGCCAAAGGCGTTTCACTTGTTTATGAATAATACCGAGTACACTCAAGTCTTCCTAAGTGGACTTTCTTTTAGTCAAATAAATGTCAAAGGAACTTTCAGACCGTAACTATCATAAAAAAAATATGTTTTTCTTTTCCTCAATTTATTTATTTATTTTTTTTTGGGGGGGGCAGTCAACTGTTTTTCTGTCTTCCCAAGAGATTTTGCTTGACAAATTGCACAAGAATGTTGCTATTTGGCACATGTCTGCCATTCAATAATTTTGAAAATCTAATTTTTGTGTACTTATGAAACAACCAAATGGTTGCCTATAGTGCTTACCAAATATCATGGAATAATTATCAGAATCAACAGTGGAATAAGAAATTCAATAGATTACCCAATTAATAATTGTTATCCCTTCAGAATTGATTCAGTGCCCACAGAGTATCAAAAACAAACAAATAAGAATGAATATATTGTGATCCTTTATTTTTCTATCTCTAGCCTGATGTACATCCAGGTAACTGTTGGGCTTTCAAAGGGACACAAGGCTATATTGTAATCCAGTTAGCAAGTACCATTAAACCTACAGCATTCTCCATGGAACACATCCCTAAAGCCTTAGATCCTGCTGGAGTCATTGATAGTGCTCCAAAGAACTTTACTGTTTGGGTGAGTATTTGCTCGGAGCTGCAAGCCTATTCATGAGTTTTGGTAAATCCCTAACAGCTAATGTCACTATTACGATTAAAAAAACTGAAAAAAAATCTACATAATCATGTGAACAATCAGGGTGTAATGTCTCTAGCTATCCAATCACTAAAGATATGTGCTTGCATGGACATACTTCAGTATTAAGTATTACACAACCCAAGACGATTTTATTTTATGATTTATTGGTGTGTGTTTTTTACTAGGGATTACGTGACGAGTATGATCATGATGGCTATCTACTCGGATCTTATGTGTATGACGTTGATGGCAGTCCTCTTCAGTTCTTCCCTGTGCAGGTAAGTGTGTAACAGGTCTATCTTCATAATAAGAATGATGATGATAACGAAGATGATTTTCATGGTATTTCATTGTAAGACCATTTCTCAGGATGTGCTGGACTGTAATGTTTTTACAGTTAAAATATAAATATAAATCAACAATACTTATGTGAAATTATACAACAATATGATACAAACCAAGAAGATGGTGATGATGAGATGATTGAATTAAGAATGATGATATTTCTGCTAATGGTACTGATGAAGAGGGATTGAGGATGGTGATGATGATAGTGATGATGATGTTGATAATGATAACGAGGTAATTACGATGACTATGCTGCTGCTGATCGTTCCATATTTCATCTTCTACTTCCAACCTCTGTATTTTGATTACTTCTCACAGAACAAAGACTCGGGCCCAATACCATTCATCGAGCTGAAGATAGGGAGTAACCATGGCAACATGGAGTATACATGTTTGTATCGATTCAGAGTACATGGTGTGCTTCACAGATGATAATGTCTCCGCCTCAGTTACATCCCATCTTCCATTCTGATTGTTTTTCATCCATGACATAATCCACATCAGTGTGTTGAATGTCATCTCCACATTTATGTTATGTAATCAAGTATTCGCCAACTTCCAAGAAGTTTTGTAGACATGTGTAGGTCAGGAATACATGTATATTAATGAAAAAGTGGAACAAAATGTAATGTCTATGCAGGAGGAAAAAAGACCCCAGCAAATCAAACAGACAGTAAAGAAGGAAGTCTTGCCAATTATTTTTTATATGTGTACATCAAAGTGAAGTCTAGGAGGACCTTGTTTTACAAAGAGTTTTAATTGATCTGATCAATCTCAATTTTGGAAAACTACTTAATAATGAAATCAGTGACACTGTCATCTCTTGAGATCACTAATTGGTTGAACCCTTGTATTCTAGATGATGAATGATGGTGTTATTGGCTTTCCATATTTGAGATAGATTTGAATTTGTCAACACAGACAGGTCCATTGTAAATCACATATACCACCGATGTGCTGTGGTTCAAATAAGGTATACTGTAAATTGATACCTTGTTGAAAATCCATTTCTCGAGCCTCAAAGAATGTACTTTTTCACTGCAGTTGTCCGTAGTAACTACATACTTGGTTCTCACAATTTCAGTCAGTGGTTTTGTTTTGGCTGAGATGCACATGGAAGTGTTTCATGAAAAGTGTTGTCAGTAAATTCTGTTTTTTTTTTTTTTTAATTAATATTGTCTTTTTATTATGTTTTGGGGATCCAGCCTTACAGGTTTTTTATAACCTTCATGGAAAGCCACGCAATTTATTTTATTATCTAATCACATTATTTGATGTTTCTTTGTATTTTTATCCTATTTTGCGAAATAAAGATTTAATTGAATTGAAGTTTCACTGATGTTATAAGTTTCTAGAAATCCTTGCATCTTATTGGCTGAGTGCGAATTAATCTGTGAAAACTGAGACAAAACTCTTCATGAAGCACTCCTGTGGTTGGAGAAAAGACAACTCATCAATGTGGACTGTCTTCATGAAACTGTGCCCTGAATACATGGTAAATAATTGGTAAGAAATTGAAAATTTGAAAAAAAAAAAATGTATTCTATGAAGAACTTCATCTAAAAATTCAAATCGCTCGATACTCAAATGGTGTGTAATCACACTCTGTGCCTCCCATGTAACTTCACTGTAGTCAGTAGCGGACCGTGACCCAGAGGAGACAATTGATTGGAAGGGCACTCACTGTATTGTTTGTGAACAATGCTGTGCCCCTCCAATGCTTTGTCTCCTCCGGGTCACGGTCCGCCACTGACTGTAGCTGATACATGGCCAATAAACTTTTAAAAGTAGTTTGGAAACAAATTTTAAAAATATATTTTACAACAGTTACACCTTCCACAAACAAGTTTGGAATAACAGATTTATTGAAGTACTATCTGTCTTTTAAATAAATATGAAAAAATAAATTTGGCACAAAGAAAACGCTCTTGAATTTTTGCTGGTAGCATATTCTTCGAGCCCTAATCAATTTTTACCAGGTATATGTATGCTGTTGTGGCGATATGATAGGCATATAACTTGAAATATTGATGCTTTGCTTGTTAATACATGTCATAATAATCATTGATATTTATATTAGAATTTGCCTATGCTAACACCTTATGTTTATGCATGTAGAAATACCAACTCAAGGATTTCCACCCACTCCCCCCCCCCTCCCCGATCAATTTTTTTTTCTCAAGAGTAATAACATCTTCATCAAGTAACTTGTGTATCAACAGATTACTTTCATTTTCATAATTTACCCCCACCCACTTCATTTCATTGGCCCATGTTTTTCTTTTGATGTGCTCGGAATATATTTTTTTAGCGAGAATCTCTTGATTACATTCATAATAACACCTTACAAATTACAAAAGAAAACAGTGCATTCTGTTGCAAGCATTAACAATTTTTTTTTCCAAGACGGGTCTGCAGCTATGCAAAGGATACATATGTAAATACACAGTACATTTTAACAATACACTACACATTAATGTAAATATGAACTTTGCAATATGTATATTTCTTGTAAATAGTATTATTGATTTGATATTTTCCATTGATCTTGTCAGGAACCAAAAATGTAAATAAAACATTGCATGCAGTAAGGTTTTATTTCATGTAGATAATACAACTCATCAGATATTTCATTAAGCTGTATCACTTTACGAATGAATGGGATTGGAACTGTGTCTGCTATTAAAGTTTTGATATATACTTATGTTAATTATTGTTTACATTATTTTCCCACTTGAAGTACAAATTTTTTCCAATTTAATTATTTATTTTGTTAGATATGAAATATCTTGAAAATTCAGTCATTTCATATTCAAGTCATTTGCAAAGTGATTCCTGGCGTTATGAATTGCTCCCCAGCTAAAGTAACTTACAGAACAGCTCACGGTTTTTACTGAAATGTACATTGTAGTTTACGCAAGCAAAATATTCAAGGATTTTTGCACAAATTACTGTGCTATGTGTTTGTATTTAATAAAAGCATATTGTACCCATATCAGTAAATTTACATTTCCCTCTATCCCATGGCTGAATTGAACATTTTCCTGTTTATTATATCTTTGCATATTTTTGATGAGTTGGTAAAAAAGATTTAGGCTAAGTTTGTATGCTTTATTTTAGATTCTTGAGAATTGTTGCAACATGAACTCCAGTTGTTTTGTCTGCCATTTTTCTGTGAAGCCATCATTAACTACTATTGCCTGTTTTAAAAGTTGTTCAATATGTATTAGAATGATGAAAGATCTGTGATAAGCTTCCACTTTTGTTTAATAGTGTTTCAATGAAAATATTTATTTCTCAATTTTTGGCTGAAATAGAGACATTCGTGCAAAATGTTTATATTTAAGTGAAATCCAAGTACATCAACATCATTAAAATGAGGACTTCCTTTTGTGTAAAATCACTATATTTTCATCAAATTTACTTATATAGATATTTTCGATCAAATCTTGCCTGTGCCAAATAGAGGTCTTTTTGATAAATCTATTTATGAGGAATGTAGTAGAATTAATGATTAAAAAATCATATGTGTACAGATTGTAATTTATGAAATTGTCAATGCATGTTTATATGAATTTTTGTTGAACTAATGTTTGTCTTTATAACGTAAAAGATACAAATTTATTATTTTTGTGTGCTACCTTTTTGGTTGCGTTTATGTTGGGTATGTATAAAGGAATGTAGTTCATTTTGGTTCATAGCTTATGTATATTTTGCCCTCTTTAATTTGTTGTTGTTGTACATGTAATATAGTGCACACTAATTGAAAAATTATATTATCTTGTGTAAATTTAGAGTAGTATCACACATTTATTTTGCAATGAAAAACTTCTGCTTGTTTCGGTCTTAAACTTTAGGTGCAATTTCAAGGGAAATATTATGGATAGAACTCATCATATACATATACAAATGTATAGCTTGCCATTGGGCATTGTTGAAATAATATGCATGGAAGTCCAATTTATGGTCAGATCATTTTTTTTTCCATTTGTTGATAATGATATTCAATATGAATCTGTTTACTTAGGGGATAACCAAAGATTACTGAATTGATATGAAAGTGTATTTTGTATTAGACAGTCTCCTCCAAATTCTGTTTCTAATTCACTTCCCTTGCATCAGTTAAACCATATCATTCTTGCAGGTTGCTACATAACTGTTAAGAAGCACTTGCCCAGTCGGGCAAGTAATTTTTTTTAATAGTTGGAATATACTTGCCCAAAAATCCATTTCACTTGTCCGAAAAATCCTTGAAAAAAAAAGTTTTACCTCTTCAAAAGACAGTATTGCAGTTTTATAAACCATTGAACTTCTTTTCTCTAGAGCTTTTGACATGACTAGGGCTCCGTAACACGAAGAATAGCGATCAATCGCTAAATGAACTGACCAATCAATATCAATGTTACAAGTGCATATGGTTTAAAATACTGACCCGGGACCAATCAGTGAGGTTCTTTCACATTTGCAATCCATCGCAAACCTTTGTGTTACGGAGCCCTGATGTACCTTGTTATTGCATGTCTTTTTCTAAAGTGATTTTATCTTGCCCACCATGACCAAAATTAGGGTAGATATCATATAAAAAATATCGACCCTAATTTTGGTCATTCTACTGCGAGATATTTTGCGTGCCCAATTCAAGTAGTTTTGGTCTTTACTTCAAAACACTTGCCCTACTCTAACTTTTACTTGCCCTGGGCAATCAGGCAACTGCTTATGTAGCACCCTGATTCTTGGTACCTCTTGTGTGAAGTAGTCTTCTTCACACATATTGAGCACAACTGAAGTTTTCTTTTTCACCATATCCTAGCATTTCATTGGCAGAATTTACAAAGATGGGTTAATTTTAATCTTTGAGATAAATTCAATACTTGTGTAAAAATGTGTTTTACAGATATGTGTTGTTAGTTACCCTCCGAGTCTATATGCATCATCTAAGATCAGCATTATATGAAATAACACCTTTTCTCCTTGTTCATACTTTTTTTAGCACTTTGGACTGTGATGCTCTCATCATCTTGCTTTTCACTAAACCTTACTCTTCAACAATATCTTATGAAATGATATAGGTGCAACTACTTTTACCAGTGAAGGATCTATAATATACCGTAGCTGTTCTGCATTAGAATTCTTGCAATTTAGTGATTAAAAGAAATTCAGCTTGCCAGTGAAATATTTTATTAGTGTATTAGGCATTCCATGAACTCACATACATGTAGGGAAAGAGGTTAAATTAGAAAGGCTTGAATGTACTAGTGTCAGGCTTATAGTTTTTAAATTATTTCAGGTTGACAATCTGCACTTAGAGAAGAACACTTTGTATTGTTAACACTTATGTATCTAATAAATATGAAGTTGAAAATATAGAAATGTGTCTCTGTATACTTAAAAGATGAAAATAGTATATGAATTTGAGGAAGGGAGATTTCTTAATCTGTGTGAGACTGAATGATTTTGCTATAACACATGTTTTCCAGAGACTTCAGCACACATATATATGTATATATATGTATATATATATATGGGATCAGTCTCCAAAGGTTCAACAGGAAATGTGTATTTTTTTAAATTCATTTATTCCTTTTTTTATTTTTATGTATTTTTTTTTTGGGGGGGGGGTCAAAACCAGCAAAGTGAAAGAGAGAGAGAATTTTCTTAAAATTACTTTTAAAAATGAAAAGAAATGAGAAAATAAACAGTTCTTGGAACATGTAATTGGAATTTAAAATGACACAAAAACATTTAATCAGAAAATATTAACTGGTATAATTTGTTTCTGATAATATCTCTAGTAGATATGAACAATATCCGAATATATCTCATTCTATATACAACACTATAATATATATAATTTACATATATATTATTTATATTCATAAGATATATTTGCTAAGTAATATTGATATTATTTCTAGGAACATTCAAACCCACTATTTTCAGTGTCCAATCAATGAAAAAAATGTTATTCTCTTCTTGATATTGAACTATGAGGATTGAATGCTTTTAATCTCACATAATTCCTGTCTTAATATGGTCTTGGCAAATTTCTTAGATACTGTGCTATCACGTTTGGCCCTCCGAACTATCTACATGATAAAACCTAAACTTTTTAAAACATGTTTATTTCAAAATTTGTTTTGAAACCTGTTGAGATAGTTTGTTAAACATGGGTTACAATATAACCATGGACAGAATTCATGGAGAATCATGCTAAAAAGGTTGTCTATTTTCTTTTCCCACTGCCCTTTCTATAAAGATGTTCAGAATTTGAGGGAAAAAATAAAAACAAAGTCAAAGGTTTGATTATGTGCATAGAAAACATTTTTAGAATATATACTGTCTATTTTTGGGATTGAAAGCTACAAAAAAAGCATATATATATATGCCTTGACTGCAGAACTATCATGGTAGAAATAAATTCAACATCTGAACTGCCAATGGTATAAAATAGACAGGTTTTGTTCAATCAAATCTACAAAAGTATTGTTCAACTTGAAATTGTGAAGAACACCTTTTTTACATGAAATCAAATTTGTCAAATAGAGAATACATCTATAAATATCTATAATTGGATATGGAAATTTACGGAAGCTGGGTAGAAGATGCTGACAGTTTAAGGGGGTTACGGTTAACGAGATGGGACTGTCAAAAAAGTTCAATTCTAAAATGGAGGCATGTGAATAATTGTACCATACCACCATGATTATGCATTACAAACTAAAAACAATTAAAAAATAAAAACACTTGATTACAATTTCATCTGAAAATGCAATAGAGAAAATCATAATTTCCATTCATTAATAAAAGCACATGAAACATAAATTTTTACCTATTTGACAATACCCATTCAGTAACATACTACGAAATAAGATAAAGGTTTAAAATACAATACTGTCTGAGCAATACGTGCATATAGAAGAGCTGCATTCAGGAACAGTTTGTTCTTGAAGCCTTGGTTTGTGTGACTTAAAACTTTATAATATATATGTGTATATATATATATATATATATCTAAGCAAAGATATAAATAAGTACATAACAAATTTTACAAATTCTGTTAATCAAAACTTTCTATAAAATGCAAGTTTGGATGAGTTTAGACATGTTCAATTACTTGACTGTGACATTTCTAATGACTGAATTTTTGCACACTTAATACAAAGTGATGTGACATCTGAAATTTAAATTGCTAATTATTTGCTTGAATATTAATCATTAATGTGAGTCTACATTTTTCCCCATTATTATGAACATAGGACTGTATTTTTTTCCCTTTCTAAAACAATTCAAGATACAGAAATACAATTCTTAAAATACATGCCTATTTACACCTCAAAATAGTCTTCACTTTGGAGATAAGTTTTTGATGCCTATTGTTGAACTTTTTTCTTGAGACACAAACCATGCGTTGCTGCAAAGTTATAAATAATGATAATCTACACTTGTAACAGTGCACAACAGGTAATCGAGATCAAGGGTCCTTACCATGAATAGCGAATTAAGTTACAAGTTACTTTGATGAAACAGGGCCATAAATCATTTAAATAATTATAAACAACCAACTAGAAATTTCAATATCAGAATTTATCACAAATATTATTGATTTTCAAGATGCCTATAGATATTCCAAGGAAAATGGAGTAGGAGAATGAAATGTGTGGCGTTATTCCTTGGCATCAATGATCCCTCCTGTAGAAATGGCAAATGTAGCTTCACTCTCTGGCATGTCAGGACTACATGGATTAGAAAATACACAGCAATTACATCAGAGAGTTGAACTATTAATGATATATTTCTTGAGGAAATTCTTTTCATTCCTTTTATCAAATTTGCATAAAAAAAGGTGCTGAACCCGAAGTTGAGAGGAAAATGATTATGGGTTTCATTTTATAGGTCTTAATCTTTTTAATTCTGGTCACTTTCTAACGCTATAGTTCATGAAAGTTATTATCATTTGTATCACTAGCTGAACCATCAACTTGCCTTTTTTTCTCTGAATACAATATTCAATTTATTTTGTGGTCATGAGTCACCATAAATTTGAAATAGGAAATTAGTTGACCAACTTTTCCTCACACCTAACCTATAGATTGCTCAAAAGATTGAAAATCTGATCTCATATTACAAATGGATCTCAATAAAAAGATACAGTAGAATCTGTGTAAGTTGATTTTCCAATAGTTGAATAATTGCCTAAGCATAATTTCAGACCAAAATATGCAAAATATGTGATAATAGCATGAAATGGCTCAAATTTTGCAAAAGTTGAACAGGTTCCAAAAGATTCAACTGAGGCAGAATCACCTGCGAATGCCTGCATGGAACCAACAATAAAACATGGCCTTAAAAGGACTGAAGGTCAGAGTTTGGGCTTTACCTTTCAACTGGCATCCAATAGCCTGTGCAGCATATCATCAAAAATATCAAATGGGAACTGATCTCGTGGGAATAACTGAATATTTGTATTGATTTTGATGCAGAGTTTACTAATAATCATTTAACGATTAGAATTCAAATTAAATAGATCTTGATTTTTATTTTAAATACCTGTCATAGATCTTGGCAATTCTTGTCTCTCCTCGTCCCTTTCTCAGGCTGATGCGTGTTGTAGATGCATGAGCTAAGATATGACCTCCTATTGGCTTCTTTGGGTCAGCTTGGAAACTGAAGGAATGGAAATACAGAAATTCTTACTGACTTTAATGAACTTGGAGGGGAGCATTTCATCAACATTTTTGTCCAATTCATTAGATCTAACAACTTTACTTGATTTTGATTGGCCAAAAAACAGTTACTATGGTAATTTTGGATGAAACAGGACTTTCACAATATGCTGTCATATGCTCTGCTTTTATTAATCATTATGTCAATGTGTACTACAATATTATCCCTAGATACATAAGGAGCTGAGGTTTCCTATCAGAATATCAAGCAACCCTTTTGCCTTTTTACTGTTTTGCATTTCAATTTGAGATATCAAAAACCAGGGCCCTGTCCACGGATGATTATTCTATTGTTACTGGGGATGCTGAGCATTATCACAGCACCCCCATAGTAACAATAGATAATCCTCCGTGGATAGGTTCATGTTAAAAACATGAATCAGAAAAGGCATTTTATTCTTTTACTTTGAAACAGGAATATGCCTTAACTATTAATACAAAAACTACTACAGCAAAATGGTTGCTTTAGTTACTTTTTTCTTTTCCCTTTTTTCAGTGTTTTGGAATGAGTGAAATAATTTATTCAATGGCCACCTGATTGTTCTGGATTAAAATTAAAATTAAAAAAAAACTGACATCAACAATTAGAGCATGTAATATTTGGCACTTGATATTACTGTTGTTCCAATCCATCAATAAATTTGAGAAATGTTTTATGAAACACTCGGGTGTGTACTTGCCTCATAGTAGCTCCTGGATCAGATGTCATCTGGTTTGTTACAAACACAGCAACATTGTACTCTGCAAAATAAATCATTTGAGGCATAGAATGACTCATAGTCATATGCATGTTTCATTTGTAAATGCTGTGAACACATATCCAAAAGCTGGGGCTGATTGTGGCAGTACTTTCAAATTCCATAATAGTTACAATAATGGCAAAGTTACCATAGTTGTATCTCTTTTTTAAACAGGCCCTTGATCACATAAATATTTTGAATCAAGTGAAAATAAAGAATGTGCATCATCGGTGAAAGAAAGAAAAATTGAATTTCTCTAAGAGTTGAGATGTTGATTAAGATTGTGCTTTTGGTTTACATTAGGTAAACAGGGAGAAAAGTATGCATCATTGGCACAGGATATCATTTTTGGAATCTCTAAGACAATAAGAATGTAGGAATGTTGCAGCCGCAGATACATATTAATTCGATAATTCAGTACACAAAAAACATTTGCAATCAATTGCAAATATTGTCAATTTGAAATAAACGATCGATTTCAAATATTTCAGTTATACCAATTTTAGTTTGAGTTGGCATACAAATTTATGATTGCATGATTTAAGACCCTAATACTGTGTTGCAATTGATTACAAGTTCCTTGCATCAAATCCCACAAGAGTACTAATGGATACCCTCAGATATCTTCTGCAATTTTGAGAGTAATTGAGCAAGTTTCTGTTGTCTATCAGCCAGCTCCCCTCTTCCACTGAAGTCTACTCTAAACAGAGCCATGATGGAATCGATGATCTGCAGATAAAATGGTTAAAAAAATTTGATGATTTTTTTAAAGGATAAAGTAATGCTACATACCACAAGATTTCATTGAAATCTCCACTATATAAATATCATTAACAAATAAACTTTTGATTAATATTCCATTTATGTTTCATCCTTTTTACAAACTTAAAAGTTAAGAAAGTTACACTTGAAGTAACATAGAAAAATATAGCATGTTAATAGAATTCTGCTTATATCGAGCCCAACTGCTGTAGACAAATTGGGCGTAGGTCTATTGAGTACTATAATGAAATAAAATTGTTTAATACATTTATGGTGATGCATAGTATTAAGCAAAAGTTTAAAAAGTATTTTAATTACGACTGTTGATGTGAAAAAAGTTGAAATAAAATATGACTTACTTAGATCAAAAAGGAAAAAAAGATAAAGTTTACAATAACAAATTATTTACACTTTGGGAATGTATTTTAATTAAATTACACACATGAGCCATCTGCTGCCTACAAGGGAATGAAATACAAGAGCAATATTTCACAGATCACTGGAAAAATTTCCTTGAAATATTGTAAGGCAGTGATATGATGGCTAATGCTATTGAATTACCCCCCCCCTTCCCCATCCTATTTAAAGTCAATGACAGTAACAAACTTTTGAGGAATATTTTGAATGTTAAACTATACCAGAAGTTTGAATACACCAGGTTCTTCATGAAACTTGGCTGCAGCATAATCCAACAGTTCAAACTGATGCTCACCTGTTCACACAACATATTCAAATTGTTGATTTAGAACATACATCTATAGAGCATATTAAACTTTGAATTGCATAGTATTCTAACAATAATAAAGATTGAAATGATTCAACAAAACATGTTTAGAACGTAAAAGTAATCAATTGGATAGCAGTTAAAAATTGCAATATGATCCATATCCCATAAACACATAATAGACACACAATTTATTAAATGCTTAAACACGAAAATAAATCTGATGTAGGAATTTCTTAACCTTAAATGCCAGATAAATATCTTTATACAAAATTTGCCATTTGTAAATGATCTCTATTAAGTTTGACTAATAACAATCCATTTGAAACAGAGAGACTTACTTGTATAGGCCCTTGCATAAAGGACATTGTCCAGCATAGCACTATGATCAAGATTGAAGCGATCAGCAATGTCCCTCAATCGATCAGGTCGACTGATTGCCTCAAGTTAAGGTTAAGTCAAGATAAAGATTGTGTACATATTTTAATGAATACAGAAGTTATGAACATAACATACATTGATTGTTTCATTTGATTCTCTTATGTTTTCCTTCGAGTAAATGTCTGCATTGTATCTAGTCAAAATCATTCTGCATCCAATCCATTCCACTCAAGAAAAAAATATCGTCGTACGCACCACGAACTGTCCTCTCTGCGCAATTCGATGCGAAAGTTTGTTTTGCAGAAAACGCATTTAAAGAAAAGCTTTTTTAAAACCAGCAATAAGTGCACCTACAAGGAGAGCAAATTGTTTGCCGGTGTCTTTGTTCAAAAGTTGAGGTTCCAAATTTTCATCCCGTATTTCATATTTTCTTGAAGTTAAATGTTTCACGCCACAGTGGGCATCGTAACAGAGAGGACGGTTCGTGGAATAGATACACTGCGGTATCGCGCCTCCACCACGAACCGTCCGTTCTGTTACGATGCCCACTGTAGCGTAAATAATTCACTTCAAGAAAATATAAAAATACGGGATGGAACTTTGGAACCTGAACTATCAATCGAAGACACCGGTAAATAATTTGCTCTCCTTGTAGGTGCACTTATTGCTGGTTTTAAAAAAGCCTTTCTTTAAATTGCGTTTTCTGCCAAACTAACTTTCGCATCGAAGTGCGCAGAGAGGACGGTTCTTGATGAGTGCGACGATATATATAAGTATAGTTTGATCACCACCATAATTGAGAAAAACAAAAATGGATACAACAGTTGTGTGGCAAGTTCTTCCAGGGAAATATTTCAATAAAATAGGTTTGTTGAATTAGAATGAAGGGTATGTTACCAGGAACATCTATCAATCAAAATTAAAATCTAGGTTCCGAGTATAAAAGCAATCATAGGTCTTACAACATTCTAAAGAAGATTGATGATATTATCAATTGATTTGAGTCAACATTTGCCAATTTTCAAAATTGTGGTAATTGTTTGGCAATAAGTTTATGCAACACATGTATGTGAATAAATTGCTTTATGGTTTTTATGAAAGGATACAATGTGTTTTCTGTATCGATGAAGATGACCTTTCCACCTGGATATCCATTTGATCCAGGAAGCTGAGTACATACACACAGGGTATGAGACAGTTGAGTCTTCCCAGTACGAAACTCTATCAAAAGTTGAACATAAACAAGCATTATTACTGTATCCTTTCTACAATATCAATATACAAGGGTGAATAGCATGAAACAGCCTTCATGGAGAAGAATCTAGTAATGCCATGGTCACATTTGTTCTACGGCGGCCGTACGGCGAGTCGAAAACAGCCGTTTTAACATTTTTGTCCAACTACATATAGGTGGTTTGAATCAAAATTGATAAAATGGCTGTTTTCGACTCGCCGTACGGCCGCCGTAGAACAAATGTGACCATGGTATAAAGATACCCTACATGATAATATCATACAATCAACTTTAATTTTCTAGAATACTATTTACCATAGACTTATGACTGGTGTCAATCAAAGAGTTGTTGCATGTTTCATGTTAAGGGCCAAGAACACAGAATCAAATATGAGTTCAGAATATTCAATCACCATTTAAACATTGTAATAAAGTACAATGCTGTAAAAAATAAGATATAAAGATAAGTGTTTGGAGAGGGGGGGGGGGGGCATTGGAAGAAGACATACATCAAAGGGTGCAAATATAATTATTAAGTGAACAAGAGCATAATAACAATTAACTTTCGAGATTTTAACAAATATGTCTAGCATAATCATGAAAGAGAAAGAAAAAACTTGAAGCAATTTATTTCAAAACACATTTTTGTCACAAAAGCTACAATCTGAACACAACTGATTGTATTCCAATAATAACAGACGAAGGTTAATGCTCAAACTTTCCAGGACTTTTCGTCCACACTACTCTGGCTGGCTAGGTTTAATCCATTGTTTTATCTATTCAATATTTGTATCATCTTTTTTTTTATCGAAGAACCATTGTTTGAATTCTCTTCCCTGTAAAACTCAATAATTTAGGGGCATGTAATACAAAGCTTCGTGAGCAATATGCAAGTTTGATTGAACATAATGATGAATGAAATGTGTTTCGGGCCACTGTACTTGCTGAATATAAGAAAAAATTGGCAACATGCAGTCCATATATCAAATACTACATATGAATTTACAATCAATGCATAATAGAATAAAATGAAGAAAAAAAAATGTTTATGAATAAATATAAAACTTACCTCCAAATGCCTCTGTGATAGCCATGCTTTCAATCCCACCGCCAAGAAGTTTGCTGGGAAAAAGGCAAAAATACAAGTTTCCATTTCTGATCTAGGCTTAAATATAAAGCTTTTAATTGGTCATGCACTCAGCTTTTATTCTCTTTATTTTCAAATAAAGTAGTTAAATTATGTTGTTAATAAGATAAGAACCATTTTGAATTTATCATCGAAACTTTCAAGTGCTTTCATATCTTCATAAGATAGCAAAGCAGTATATATTTCTTATTTTTCCATCTCAAATGTAAAATCTTGAAGGTGTGTTAAAGAGAACAGTTTGCAAACTGACTACTTTGGCATAGATGGAATGGAATTTACTCCATGCCTTTTCAAATATTTCAAACATGCCAAAGGTGACATTTCAAAATAAATCGTTCTGAATGGTTGAAATATTTAATGAGATGAAATATTGCATGTTGCTAATGGGGTTTCTCTTTATACATTTTAGATATTTTTCATGCAAAATGCACATTAAGTACTTTTCCATGCAGTATATTATATAAAGTGCTTGGAGCATAATGTTTATTTGATAATAATGTCTAATATGAGATTTTCCTTTACAAAGAAAGTCATTGAAAATCATAGTTAGAATAATATACTACCACTAAAAAGTCTCAATTTAAAAGTAAAATCCATGAATAGGGATCAAGTTGACAACAATACATATAATTAAACAAACTTACTCTAGCTCAGAGCTGCCAGTAGTGATTCTGAAGACATTTCTCCTCTTAACACTGTATTCTAAAGCCGTTGTAAAGCCATGGTCCTTCATAGAGAAAAAAGCAAATAAACTGAGATTAATTTGTCTCACACAAGGGTATTTAGAAGAACAATTTTCCTTCAAGTTTTGATGAAATAATCCATATATTTTGATACCGTATATTTTACAGTCAGTGCTATAATTTTTTTGTCATCTTGCCCAATATTGTGCAAAGAGATAGCATATACAGTCTAGATTATGCAAGTTTGACATTAGATACTTACCTCAAGTTTTGATGCAGCTTCTTTGATTTTTTCCATTTTAGCTTCTGAAATGCCTTTGATGTCACACATTCTCTTACGTGTAGTCATCAAAATGCCCTGAATTCAATTATATGGAGGAAATAAATATGCACATGATTAGTAGAAATACAACTCTGATCATATAGTTTAGCCTTCTCATTTAGCCTTCTCATTTAAAATTGGTTGAATTCTGTTTTTTAGGTAAGTATACAAAATCATCAATTTGGAAGGGTTAAAATTCAATGTTAGATCAAATGTAAATCTGTCTACTTATTTTCTCTTTCTGTGGACCAATAGAATGGGGTGGAGAAAACTTTTCACACATTAAATCTACATGAGGGACTAGATGTAACTTACCCTGATGGTGCATATTCCAGAACTTTTTAACTTCTTAATGTCTGCCATGTTCTGAAAGAGAGAATATCAAGAAGCTTATATATAATCAATGTGTCTTTAACAAAATACAAGTGGAATGCCTCTGGCCGTCTCACCTGCATCACGCGATTTTCCACATAGCAGCATTGCTGACTTTGAAACTTCTATAACTTGCACAAGATGTTCAGTGATACTTGGTTACTCTTATTTCCACATTTTATGAACTAGACCAATACACTAACAGAGATAGGATGGTAATTCAACAAATACCCCCAACGTGGCCAAAATTCATTGACCTCACATGACCTTTGACCTTGATCATGTGACCTGAAACTTGCACAGGATATTCAGTGATACTTTATTACTCTTATGTCCAAGTTTCAAAAGTCAGATCAATAAACTTGCAAAGTTATGATGGTAATTCAACATATACCCCCATTATGGCCAAAGTTCATTGACCTTTGACCTTGGTCACGTGACCTAAAATGCGCACAGGATGTTCAGTGATACTTGATTACTCTTATGTCCAAGATTTATGAACAAGACCAACATACTTTCAAAGTTATGATGGTAATTCAACAAATACCCCCAATTCGGCCAAAGTTTATTGACCCTAAATGACCTTTGACCTTAATCATGTGACCTGAAACTTGCACAGGATGTTCAGTGATACTTGATTACTAATATGTCCAAGTTTCATGAATCAGATCCAAAAACTTTTAAAGTTTTGATTGTAATTCAATAGATACCCCCAAATCGGCCAAAGTTCATTGACCCCAAATGACCTTTGACCTTGGTCATGTGACGTGAAACTCATGCAAGATGTTTGGTGATACTTGATTAACCTTATGTTTAAGTTTAATGACCTAGGTCTATACATTATCTAAGTTATGATGACATTTCAAAAACTTAACCTCAGGTTAAGATCTTGATGTTGATTCCCCCAACATGGTCTAAGTTCATTGACCCTAAATGACCTTTGACCTTGGTCATGTGACATGAAACTCTAATAGGATGTTTAGTAATACTTGATTAACGTTATGGCCAAGTTTCATGAACTAGGTCCATATACTTTCTAAGTTATGATGTCATTTCAAAAACTTAACCTCAGGTTAAGATTTGATGTTGACACCGCCGTCGCCGTCGGAAAAGCGGCGCCTATAGTCTCACTCTGCTACACAGGTGAGACAAAAATGGAAGTGCCAATTGAATAGTGTCTGCAGTATTGAAGTGAAATATATTTTTAACAATGAATCAAGTGAGTTATTGGTACATGTGTTTTCAAGAAGAGGTTACTTGAAAAGTCTTTCAATCACAATGTCTATTTTTTCCAAAACAGTTACCCCCCTGTCAATCTTAAAACCTTTAGATATGATTAAAATAAAATAGGGCACTGTGAGAAAAATGAGGAAGTAAATTCAGAAAAGCAATATCAAATTATTTTGACAATACCACCTGGCTTCATATTACTAAAAGATATCCCTTTTTCCAATAAAATTATGACTTCACAACCTCTCAGGCTTTCTGGCATAATTATGGACAAGTATGCAAACTCTGCAACAAAATATGAAATACTTTATTAAAAATGAAGAAGAAAATTGTACTCACAATTCCATGGTTCTGTAGCATGTCAATATCTTGGAAAAACGATTCCTATAATGAAAAATATAACAATGAATAAATGATAGTATCACCATCAGTCCATTAGTGTTAAATGAAGTCTAAAATAAATTTATGAAAAGAGCTATATGTAATATTTATTTCAAAATGTTAAGTTAAAAAATACTATAGTATGAATTATAACTAGACATTCATTGCAAGAAAAAGCAAGATGTTTTTTCTTGTAGTTTATTGAAATGTCCTAAAAATAGGGCATCTCTTTGTGGAAAAGTATTCATTTAAAAGATTTTATTGTAGATTACCTCTTCATCTTCAAGCCCATCAATGGTTTCATCAACTACTTGGTCCTGCATGATGTATTGGAGTGCACACTGTCAATCAATCCTATCAGCATCATTGTGAGAAACAAGCAGAAGAATGAGACTGAGGTAAATCAAACCTGAGATAGAATATATACAGTTTATTGTATGGACAGTGCACCTTGTCTGCAGTTAAGAAATCTCAGCACATTGTAATTGTTATGTACTAATTTGTCATTTGTGACATTTTACAATAATCAAGCCAACGTAGTTCAGCAGAACAGCCAATGTACAAAGACTGAAGGTTTTAGTCTAAGTGCTTGTATGCATAAATGAGAAATTTAAACAAAACAAGCCTGGTCAGCCACAAACAGAAGATTTTTCAAAAAAATTAGACCTAGATCTAGGTAAAAAAATTTGACCTAGATCTAGGCCTAATAATATTTCACAAAATAGAGAGGAAATTCATCTAGGCCTATTAAGTCAGACTTTGCACTGAAAAGGTATTTTTCTTCAACAAAACAGCAAACTATCTCTTTAAAACATAGTTTAGAAAACAAAAAATAGAGTCTAGATGAGCAGGAAAGGCTACAAATTGTAAATATGAGAGAACTAGACTTTTCCAATTTAAACCGAGAGATTTGTTGTCAGTAATTTTAAATGAATATGATTTAAATCAGCAAACCCAATCTGATGTTTGATTTTTGGGAGTCTGTTTAAATAAGTAAAGAAGGTGCTTTTTTTGCATTTACTGTAATCATACTCATTATCAGTCAGTAACTTTTTTTGACTCTAACAATTAATGTGGACTTTTTCTTATTCATGACTAATCATGTTTCATGTTTCAAATCAAGACAAAATTAAAATAAACCCATCAAATTAGATCTATAGTATTAGTTTAACGTTACAGTCTTAGATTGCCAGGAATTTTTTAGTCTAAGTTATTCGGTTTATGTGGCTTCCTGGGAGTCGAGAACAGACAAGAGTCAAGGCGTCATACCGTACTAGGCCTAGGGCATGCCTACATCATCTAACTGCCTAAGTTACATGTCTAGATCTAGTCTTGAGATTTGAATTGAAGACTCCAGCTTGCCTGGCTTTACTTCACTCTACAGCCTTGACTTTGACTTTTAGAGCTTCTAAAACTTTTGTTGGATTAACTTAGTTTTTCCTAGACTGCTAATATAATAAGTAGGGCCTAACCTAGACCAAAAGCTTCGGTCTCTGTTAATATGTTGGTTATTCAGCTGAACTCCGTTGGCTTCACTCACCAAATACAGAGACCGAAGTTCTACGCGATCTGTACAGGGGACTCAATGGCCATATGTTTATGTACTTAATTAAGATCAGATAAAACGGGGAAGTGAATTTGCGCGACAGCCGTGGTAAGTCACTGTTTTTGTTCCTTTTAACTTGATTTTTCTCTGTTTTTTGGCAATTAATGCCAAGAGGGAATATTAATTTGCATTTTGGTTGTGTTAACTTTCAAAATTTTTATTCATTAAAATTTAAAGACAAAAATTGAAGAGCCCCGACGGGGGGATTTTGCATTGCAAGTCCCCTAATGGTGGCTGCACGATAGCGAGCCGTCTGTGTACGAGAATAAAAAATAAAATGTTAAAAAACTCCTCGAAACAGACGGCTGCCAGCTGTCTACGCCTAACCTTAACTTACGAGTTACATTATGATTAGACAAGAAACCGTCGATTCTGGACTGGGGCATTTCCTTCACAATTTCTGACATTTAGGCCTAGCCCTAGTCGGGGCCTAGGCTAGATGATAGATCTAGGGACTAGGCCTAGATCTATTCATAAATAATCCAATTGGTGAGTGGAGCCAACATAGTTCAGCGGAACAACCAAAATACAGAGACTGATGCTTTTGGTCTAGTTAATAAGCGGAACAGTCCAAGCGTTACCCAAGGCCAAGACCGCCATCCGACTAGCACACAGTAGGCCTAGCAGAGCGACGCAGCAGAGCCAGAGCCAAACGTACCGTACCGTACCTGCCTGCCAGGCCCGCTGAAGTCGAGAGTGGATCATGGCCGCTTCCTGTCGGGTGGTAGGCCTAATCGAAATCAATCTAAGGTAGATATGAACCATTTGAAACTTAAAAAAACCCCGCAATTTAAACTAAAAAATTACCTCGATAAAGCTTGACTTTTGACGTAAGATAATGAGATTTTATTTCATCAAGAGAAAAGAAAACCTTTAGTTGGGCGTCAGTTTCGTATTGATCCTCCAATTATAAATTATCTAATGTTTGTTATCGATATACGCTCTATCTATCGATCGATCGTATAATGATTATATGTCGACAATCGAAAAAAAAGGAGACCCAACAAACAAATGCACGCGATTATACAGCTAAGTTAACATCCCATTGGTGCCGTCCCAGGGAAAAGGGCAGTGGGCGTAGCTAGGATTTTTCTTCCTGGGGGAGGGGCACTGGGGGTCCTTGCTTTTTCAGGGGGCACCAGTTTTTTCGGTGTGTGTGTTTATGTGTTACAAGGGCGGGTCCGACTTTCGCCAATATGGGACGGGGCCCGAAATTATCTTCACCTATATTTTCCCTGATCAGTCACTTCTTAGTTTATTCTTATAAAGCAACATAAACATAAAACAATCTCATAAGCCTTATAAAAAGTGCGAGCGCGAAGCGCGAGCGATTTTTTTTTTTACTATCATGTATTTTGTCTTGAAAATTTTATATTCTGGGCAATGTTATATGTGATCCTGAACAAGATTTGTATGTAACTAGATGGTTACTGCGAACTTTAAGCGCGAGCAGAATTTTTATTAACTGTGCTAGCATTATCGAAAAGGGACCTGTTAAGGACTGCTTACAGTTACCCACGAAGACGGTATATATTTCAATAATGCGAGCGCGAAGCGCGAGCAAATTTTTTTGACATTCTAACCTAAAAAAATTGTCATAAATGGGATAGGTATGTAACTAAACAATATTGATGCGAGTACGAAGCGCGAGAGGAACAAAATTGAGATTTTAGACCTAAAAGCGGGACACTCTATTCATATTTTGTAAATCATAAATAGGATATAGTTAATTGGGTATCATTAATAATGCGATCGTGAAGCGTGAGCAGACAATTATTGATATTCTGGTGTGAAACTGGATAATGACATTTTAAATAAAGAACATGCCGGCTATAGCGCATGTTTTAGATTTAGACCTAGAATCTGGGCAATCTGATTAAACATTAAACATTTGTTTAATGGAACATTATGGAATACACGTAGACAACAGGAACTTGTCAAATCAAACAATGTGACCACGCAGCGTGAGCTTAAAATGATGATATGTAGACCGTAAAACGAACATCTTACAGAGCACTTAAATTTGTAAATGAAAAAAAATAACAAAAGCTCGATGTCCGAGCTAAGATTATGTTTTGTATATTGACCTCAAAACTTCAATATCAGCCTATAGAGCAAGATATTAATCTTATCGAACAGGCAATTCTAGCACGAAGCGAAAGCAAAAATTTTATGTAGTAAAATGAAAGATTTTTTTTTGCAAGTCTTCCCCTCACATTCACTCGTCTTTCTCCTTTTACTTTCCTCTTCTTCTTTTTTCTTCTTTCTTTTTTCTTCTTTTCCTTTTTTTTCTTTTCTTCTTGCCCACTTTTTCCTTTTTTTGCTCTGCCATTTTTTTTTTTTTGGGGGGGCAGACCAAATCTCAGGGGGGGGGGGCACGTGCCTCCCAGGCCCCCCGTAGCTACGCCACTGGAAAAGGGGTGGGAGGGGGATTCACACCCCAGTGGCGGGTTCAGGTAGGGGTTCATCTGGCCGATGCCCCTATAGGGGTATATGTCGTGCAAACGCGAATGAGGAACCCCTTTTTTATTGTCAACATTTTCCTGACATAAATCACCATTAAATTGAAAGTAAAGCCTCTTTTTTTTTGGGGGGGGCTTGTCAATTCTTTTCGAAAATACCCCCCCCCCCCTTTGGAAAATCCTGGATCCGCTACTGAGCCCCCGGGGGCGTGGCCTGTGTTATCATCATAATATTTATGAGGAAAGAAGTTCATGAAATCATAAAGGGGAGTACAAAATTACATGATCATGAAGATGGTACAGGTGGCACGGAACGATTTTGAAAGGGGGGGGGGGGACTGACCAAACAAAAAATTCACCAACGGATGGTTATGTTTACGTTTTCCTAAACGGTCTCGGAAAAAAAAGTTGGGCGGGGGGGGGGCATTCCCTTGATTCCATTAAAAAAATGAAAATATTAATAATATTTCACATCGATTACGTTTTGGTTTTCCCAACTATTCTATTGAACATCATTGTTAATCTAAACATTCTGAATGTAGTAAAATTGGCTTGAAATTTTCATCTAACATGTCTAATGATTCGCCTAATAAATACATGGAGTTGAAAAACTGATTGTAAACAAATAAAGATGAAAATTAAAAGTTTGACCTTCTGGATACATAATAAATGCTTAGAATGGAAAATGACCCTTTATATAACGGAATACAATTTTTGAAGTAAAACATAATGCATTTTAGATTAGATAATCACAATTTTTCTCTCGTGCTTCTCACTCGCATCAATTATTGTTCAGTAAGGTACTCATCCTTTTCATGGTTACAAGCATACTTAGAATTTCCAGTTTTCAGGATGGAATGTTACAAATTTTGGCTCGCTTTTCTGGCTCACACCAATCATTGTTCAGTAAGGTATGCTTATTCTATTCCTGGTTACAAAACTACTTAGCATGTCCAGTTTTCAGGTTAGAATATCACACACTTTCAGCTCGCATTATTCGATTGGTGAGATATTTATCCTATGAGTTGCTAAATGCAGTCCTTAATAGGTTACTTCATGGTCAGTAATTTATTAGATACACATCTTTTTCAAGATTACAAAAACTGCACGAAATGTTTCATTTTCATGTTTTATTACATGAAATGTCCCCGTCCAATAGTATGAGCTCGCGATTCGCGCTTGCTGCATATCGCAAGGATGACCTTCAAATCGATCGATCATCGCCATAATTGACCAAAAGTGATCTTTGGAACTTCAGATGCTAATCCACTCGTTGTCTCGTTCGCTCGCGAATGAGCCTAAATATATATTTTTTTTAAATCAGAAACAAATTCAAAATGACTTTGCCCTGTTGCTCAACTTGATTCCTACATAACACACATCTCCATCCTGATGATAATTTCTTGGTAAAAATATCAGTTTCCACCAAAATGCCATTTTTTACATAAAGGCCTAAGTGCCCTTTTTTTACCTTGCCCACCCCAAACGGAATACTTTCCGCTGCCCCTAATATAGATCTAGCCTACTGTTCAGACTATATATTATGCACAATGCAAATCGCGAAATCCAATGGTCTGGGCCTGCAGGCTACCCCCCCCCCCCCTTCCTTCTCCCCCTCCCTCATCTCTCTATCACCGATTCGGCCTTGTTTACACATTGTGAAATTTTCCAAACAAGAACTAGACCCGGGCGGTTGAAAAGTAAATAGCAAGACAGGAGGTTGAGTGTTTACCCGTATACTAGTCATATTGATAGTGGAATTGAGCTGCATTTCTTAAAAACTAAAGTAAAGTTCACTACATAATTTCATTTTTGCAGACTCACGATCACTGTTTGCCATCTCTTGATAGCAGCAGTGTATAAGCTAGGATCCTATCGGGAAATCCGTTTGTGTGTAGTTGACCGTGTTTGTATAGTAATCTCTGCATGCCCCCAAATCATATTGCTTGACCCGTACATATCCACCCATCTCCATAAGGAGTCTTCACTTCACCGTTCTAGACCTGAATTTGACGAATACTACTACTCATAACATCTTCAAGACGTCAGGTATGTATGTCTTTTTATATACTGCTTCACACAGAATACGCTGCCTAACTTGTGCTGCCTACCGTGATGCATATCATTAGTTCATTATAATGTTGCAATATTAGAGGAGCAATCCTAAATTAATCTATACTTTAACGTTGGTCAATTTTAGTGGTTCACTATATACATCCCAGTATTACATTGAATAAAATGATATAGGTCTATGATTGTCTTGTATGAGCAATATATCTACTCACACAATGTACTTATTCATCGTAGAGTCTATCTTCCTGCGTCATGTCGGTGAAAGGTTGCTTCATTGTGATTGTATACATAGGAGTGTTTTCATGCAAAATGTCGGTCAACGTTCACGAACTATAAAGCATTTGCACTGGTAGATCCCAGGTGGTAGATAATAATATCCAAATCCGCAATATCGAAGAAAGAATAATTATGTACGTTCAAAGGTCAACACTTATTCCCTGGAATAGATTATTGGTCATGTTGAAAATTACCCTTTTTTAAATTCTTGTACGTATAATGTATTCAGGGAAGTGGGAGGTTAGAAGTATCCATGTATGAAATGGGTCTATATTCTGAAATAAAGTGAATCTCTGAACATGTAAATATAGGATGAGAGGGTCGGACCATATGGAGTAGGATATGTAAGTTTATTTTGTAAGCTTATCCGCACACTTTGTCCATCATTCTATCAGCCCTTAGTTACACTATGGAATACTTAGACAAAGAAATGATTTTGTTGGAAATTAATTGATGCGAATTTAAATTGTATAAGAACACTTGATAAGAGCACTTGATATAAGAACACTTGATAAGGGGGGCCTACATTTTACAAGCTCTGCTTTTTAGTTGGCCCTCCCTCCCTTTCAAATATTTATATATCTCGATCTGATGATTGTCTATTGTAATTTTAGAATGTAATTTATTTTTTTGTATGTACTTCAAATGTGATTGTAATATGTTACTATGTCAATTGAATTATAATTGTAAATATGAAATTGAAAGTGGAAAATAAATAATTGAATTGAATTGAATTGAATTGAATTGATGGGAGTATGAGATAGAAGAGAGAAGGGGAAGAAATATTAAGAGAGATATAGGGGGCGGGTTGCTCCGATCGGTGGAAATCTTCATTTTTTTTTTCTTTTGGGGGGGGGTACACTCAATAATGCACGAATTCCATATTGTTGTTAATATTACTCTACTTGTTCACGCCTGTTATCTGTATTTCCTCCCATAGACATGGCTCCACTCGTCACCCTAATCACTGGATGTTCTACCGGCATTGGTCTTGCGACAGCCGTCAAGTTGGCCAAAGATGCCAATAAATACATAGTGTACGCAACCATGAGGAACCTGGCGAAGAAGGGAGACCTTGAGCAGGCTGCAGGCAGCGCCCTCAACGATACCCTGTTTATTCGGCAGTTAGATATCACCAAAGAGGAATCGATTGTGGATGCTGTTAAAACAATAAAAGAGAAGCATGGCAAAGTTGACATTTTAGGTAGAACGCCGTTTTTCCCTTTTTGAGTACCTTACTTTACCCGATTATTTTGTTGTTGTTTACTAGTATTATTCTAAATAAATCACTTCATCTGTTTATTTCCTTATATACATTATGTTCAGCAGTTCGGAAAGAGCGACATTGTTGGACGATGTGGAAACGAATATAGCCTGTAATGAAAATTGCAAATAATTTTCAAATTTTCTGTAAGGAATGCGGAAGAAACCCGCTGATTAAATTCAATAGTCCATCAAAAATATTAAAATACAATCATGAACCAATATCGGTCTTAAGAAGAACAAAGGAAGAGCAAAATTAATTTATGTCTGATTTTTTTGTCTACGTTTTCATAGTTAATAACGCTGCATTTGGATGGATGGGGCCACTTGAGGAGATGACAATGGCTCATATGAGAAATATGTCAGAAACCAACATCGTAGGAACATACCGGATGACACAGGAAGTAATACCTATCATGAAGCAACAGAGGTCAGGTCGTATAGTCAATATCAGCAGTCTTGGTGGAATTAATGGTAAGGGTTATGTATGTGTAAATTTGCTTCCAATCCTTATTGATATAAAATTTTATATGTGTAAATCGTATTTTAGTCTCCGAAGCTAAAACTCAAGTAATTAAACTTGATTATCACTGAAAACGAAGGATTTTACAACGAATATTTGAATATGGATGAAGTGGACATATAGTATCATTTTTTGCATCTTCTTAAACAAGATGAAGTTCACTTATATTTACTTTAAAAATAGGTATTCATCGTCAACGTGTTATGTACGGTATGACTATACATCTCTGCCCATTATATTTTCAAATTCTTATCACAAACCTGTATTATTTCAGAGCATCCATAAATTGTAAAACTCAATGGTCTATTTTTTTATTTCTTCAATTTGAAAGGTTTTCCATTTAGTGAAGTTTACAGCGCAACGAAGTTTGCCATGGAAGGATTCACTGAAGCTCTTCATCCTGTATTGAAATGCTTTAATGTCAAGTAAGTCACACTGTGGATGCAGTACTTGTGATACCTTGCTGAAGTCCACATAGTCGATGATGATGATAATTGATTGATTGATTCTTTATTTCCATGCAAAAAATAATCATACAACAGAAAATATATTGACAATATTTCACGGTAAAATAACAATAAACAATCATTGCAAGGGAGGGGACAGTCATAAGCACAAAGGCCTGAAAAGGACGCCCCTCAAGAAAGACGACGGCCCTGAATAAAATCAATATAAGTCATAATTAAAAGATTACAATAAAAGCAGGGCCAAAAGGAAAACACATCAAGCATGTCAAGAATAAATCAAATGATAATAACACACCATAACGATGATGATGAAGACGGAAATGATAGTAGTGGTGGTGATGATGATGAAGATGATGATGGTGATGGTGGTGATTGTGATGATGATGGATGATGATGATGATGATGGCGGTGGTGGTGGTAATGATGAAGATAATGAGGGTGTTAGGGGAAAAAAAATTCAAGGAGTAATGGCGATGGTAATGTAACGGTGACGAGGATGATGAAGCTGATGATAATTGACGATGGCGATGATGATGACGATGGTGGTGGTGGTGGTGGTGGTGGTACTGGTGGTAATGGTGATGACGATGGTAGGGTGATGTTGATGGTGATGATGTTGGAGACGGTGATTCTGATGATGATGGTGGTGGTGGTGATGACATTGGCGGCGGAAGCCAAAAATTTTAGGAGGGGACAACCAAAAAAATTTTGACAAGCAAAAAAAAGGTTCTCAACCCAAAAATTTTAGGGGGGACGTAGGAAAATAAACTGACAAGCAAAAAAAAAAAAAAAAAAGTCCCCCCGCTTCCGCCGCCTATGGGTGATGATGATGGTGGTGGTGATGATGGTGATGATGATGGTGATGATTATAATGATAACGATGATGGTGATTACGATGATGATGATAATGCTAATGATGTCTATGATGACAGTGATGATCAAATATGAATAGTAATTGATAGTTGAAATGACGTAGGCATCGATGACACCAATACTATTGCCGGATATTTAAATGAGAGTACATACATTATCATAATTAAAGGTGACAGAAATGCAATCTACTGTTTACGAGGATACCGCTGATCATGATAATGACCCATTACTTGTATGGTCATTGTCGGTGACGACGAAAATAATGATGATGGTGACGATCATGGTGATAATGATTGTTATTTGTCAAGTATGTGAAGGAGACGGATACCCCTATACACTTTTGCCTTAGCAATGAACGGCAAGGCATATCTGTCAAAACGTTGAGTTTGCGTGGTCTTTATTTAAGAACCAAACAGTCATGCCTGAACAACGATGTAATAAAAACTGAAATTCATGACTTTTCTTTTTGTGTTTTCATCAGAAAACTGCCTTGTAAATTGATAGACTGTTCTTCATGTAATGTGTTCGTTGCATGCAAATGCATGCGGTGTGACTTGCTTACGTCAAATCGAAAAGTTCCTTGATCATTCGTTTCTTAAGATCCACCACACAAGTTATTTTTGGTTCAGTACTTTACATTAAATATCTCTATTTATTTTAGTTGAATTGAATCGAGTTCACATAAACACTTCATATATTTTGTTTATTTTTCATCGTTCAGGATCAGTACTGTCTGCCCAGGTCCAGTTTTAACCAGTTTCCAAGAAAACATGAGTGCCAACCAAGATCCAGAAGCTAAATCGTCTGATGCAGAAGACCCAACAAAGAAGGTGAAACCGAATAGATTCATTCTCTTCATCTCTATTAGGAATATAGAAAAATGGAAGGGGGGGGGGGTTCTTGTACAAAAAAGGAAATAATCATTTGCAAACAGAGATTAACATGTTATGGTTTTGTTTAATTTATTCTATATACGAAGTCCACATTCTCATCTGCATTGATTTCCACTAGGAAAATATCGATTAAAAAGGGCTTTGGATGTCGAAAGGGTGGGTGCTGTCGCGTTAGGGTGCGTTAACGCGAACGCGAAGATTCGTCCAAAGCCCCCCCTGTTTAGCCGAAAGGGTGCGTCGGGAGCGCCACGTCGCGTCGCGTTCACTGGAACGCGCCCTTTCGTCCAAAGCCCCCCCCCCCCGAAAGAAAGAAAAGTTCAACTAATAATAATAATGACAATAATAATAATTTTCACCCCAAAGAGTGAATTTATGGAAATGAATTTGGAGTGAAAAATTGGCGCCAAGTGGCTTATTGCAAGGGTGGGTATCTGATTTTACTATCATAATTATTATTATTATCATTATTATTATTATTATTATCATTATTATTTTTAGTTGAACTTTTCTTTCTTTTCCTCAAATTGTCAATGCTTGAAATGATTGAAAATCCACTATTTTACGTGCAAATTGGCAAAATACGTTATATTCAGCTTTCTTATAAATATTTGTATTTTTATTTATTTATTCATTCATTATTATTAAACACACCCTTTCGTCCAAACCGGGGGGCTTTGGACGAAAGGGCGCGTTCCAGTTAACGCGACGCGACGTGGCGCTCCCGACGCACCCTTTCGGCTAAACCGGGGGGGGGGGGGGGCTTTGGACGAATCTTCGCGTTCGCGTTGACGCACCCTAACGCGACAGCACCCACCATTTCCACTAGGAAATAATCGATTAAAAAGGGCGTTGGATGTACGCTGGGCACTGATCACTTAGAATGAAATCTACGGAAAGTGCATTTTACAGAGGCATTTTGAACAGCTTTTCAAAAATCAAGGACATTGTGTTCCCAGTTCATCGCATTTCATCTACCACTGAAATTTTAGTTTCGTATCATCGGTAGCCTTGAATTACAGTCATTAAATGATGAATGTCATTTTATTTGTATGTTCGTTTACAGGAAGTATTCTCTCCGATCATTTTCATTGCAGATGTTCACAGGTTTCATGGGTGCATTGATGGCCCCGATGAAGGCAGCGGCCCAAAGTAGTGATGAGATTGCTGACGTCATTATAGATTGCATCAAATCGGAAGACCCCGCCCTACGATGTGGAACCAACGAGAATACCAACAAACGTCTGAGGGATCGCTTCAATGGCGGCATCGGGGATGCTGCGGCGCAAACCTGGTATAAGATGATGCAGCCTGCTTCAAAGCATTGAGGAAATAATCTCTACCTTGAAACAGTCAATGAAACGTTCTACTTCTACCCAATTTATCTTCCTTTCTCCTTCTGCTTTCTTTAACGGTTTCCCTTTTTTCATCTCCCACACCTTCTCTCCGTTTACCCCTCCTTCCTCCATTTCACAATAACTGATATATAGCCAATGTTTATAAAGCGCTTTTCCCAGAATGGCCCAAAGCGCGTTACAGCATATTATTACCACGGTCATTGGATTCATTTCGATCCCGCATGAAGAGTGCACAATTTCCACTCACTGGGGAGCATTCCTTGCATTCGTCGCAGCCACATTATGGTTCTGGCAACATCAAACATACTATATCTTTCACATCCTACCGAGTACCCATTTAGCACCTGGGTCGAGAGTGGCAAAGTGTGGATTAACGCCTTGCCAAAGGACGCTAGACCGCAGTGGGGTTCGAACACACGACCCTCTGTTTACAAGGCGAGAGTCAGAACCACTACACCACGGCTCTTCCCCCTAATACTTGGGGAGCATTCCACAATGTTTATTTCCCTGAAATATCAGTGGTATTAAAACTGAAATGACTGCACCTGGCAATTAACACCATGCAGTGATCAATTCGTGCTCATAGTTCATCACCCATTGGTGTTTTACACATTCTGTCAACACTATTCGGTGTGAAACTCAAACTTCATGTTGTATTTTAACTGACACTCAGTATGGTACTTTTATTACACGACTTGAGTTGTTTTAACACTGGAAGATTTACAGTGTACAACTGTTATAAGCTACTGAAATCCATACATGTGATTGGCTTAGAACTACTTAATTTATCAGCAACGATTCATGTAGCTTATCAATACTCAATGGTTGGTGTTAAAGTATTATTCTATTTAAGAGCAGTTCGAAGACAGAATATATCTCAAATTTCATTTTCCATTCATATACAAAAAAATGTTTTGTTTTTATGAGAACTCAAATCTATTGAATCAAGTGTTGTTTCTGATTACTGTTGGTTGTTTCTGATTATTGTTGGTTTTTTTTCTTTTAGATAATCTAGTGATTTGTTTAATCATGTTAATGATCAATTGTATTATTTCATCGATTTTTCGTAATTTTGGCCATTGCCAGTAAAGGTTACACTTCTTCCGAAGGTTCGTAAATCCGAAGGTTCTTAATTCCGTAGGGTTCGTAATTCCAAAACACGTAAATTGCCTATACCTAGATGTTTGTTAATCCGAAAACGTAAAAGGGTTCGTTAATCCGAACATTTGTGGCGTTATTCCGAAGGTTCGATAATCCGAAAACGAAATAAGGTTCGATGTTCGGAAGGTTTGCTAATCCGAAAACGAAATAAGGTTCGATGTTCCGAAGGTTCGTTAATCCGAAAACGAAATGAGGTTCGTTGTTCCGAAGGTTCGTAAGTCCGAAAATGAAATTAGGTTCGTTAGTCATTTCATTTTCGGATTAACGAACCTTCGGAATTACGAACCTCATTTCGTTTTCGGACTTACGAACCTTCGGAATATCCGAACCTTTAGAATAACGAAGCTTCGGAATTACGAATGTATGCGGCCAGTAAAATCCTTAATGATTAATTATCATCTCGTCGCAGATTTTTTTTCTAATAGAATATACTTGATGTAAGATCTGGATGGAAGGTAATAATATGTTTAAATGATATTTTTAATAAAAATGTTTCTTGGCTATTAAAGAGGGGCTGTACTCTAATGAGTTAAAAAATACAGTCGGATCCTTTATAGTATATATATATTTTTTAATTCATTTAAATTCAAATATACATTTATTTTCTTCCATTTTCACAAGATGTCAATTTACAATATAGTCCATACTAAAGGCTACTCTCCATTCATACACAGGGGCCTACATCCATACAAAAGATACAAGACTATTATATACAGTAGTCTTGATTCACATACTTTCTGATGAAATAATTCAAAATATACCAGAATACTGCAGAGTTTGGTATAGTTTACTTTTTGTTTCATATTTTTAACATTTATGCAGCACTATATGACAATAGAAATAAATAAGTAGATAACATTAATTCTATGAACTTAGAGCGTATTCACCGTACAGAACGGAAGGGAATCTTCCTTCTATCTTAGAAATAAATAATGATAATTATATCCACATTCGGTATTTTCTATCTGTGTTCGTTTTGTTCTTATTCGTACTTTCGTTGACTAATTGATTGATTGGTAAGTATCGTTCACACTTTTGATAACAAAATGTCAAAGGGAAACGAAAAAGGTTCTCCTAATACTACTTTTTTACTGATACGTCTATATATGCTACTACAACAATTAATGACATAACTTTACGGATATCATTCAAAACTAAACTTTTCCTCTTGGTCCACAGTTGGAAACATTTCAATCATTAATCATTTAAAAATAATTATTTAAAAAGAGAAACATTTCATCATTTTATTTTTATCGACTCAGTTTTACTTGTCGAAAGAACAGTTTCTTTAATCACTACGGAGCCAAGATTTCATAAATTAAATCAATCTGCTTATTATTTCGAATATAAACAATAGGGACTTGCTCCATTTTCGGCCTGTTAATCTTGGGATAATTAAAACTTCAGAATGTAAGATATAAGCTGGATTATCTGGTGTCTCTAATTATTTTACACAATCTGGTCCTACTAAGTCACTAAAATATACAGAGAACATAAACAAGAACAGAGTATATGTTCACAAATATATTTAAGAGCACAAACGTAAATAGCAGCATATATAAAGCAAGAGAACTATAATGTATTAAAGATTGGAATTAACGAGAGAGAACGTGACAGGTTAATGTGAAAAGCGGAGATGAAAAAAAAAACGAGGCACTATATACTAATGACGTATATAAACTTTAAAGGAGTTTGGGTATTTTCTGAAACTGCGCCCTCTTTCGCTTAACCTGTCGTTATTTAACTAGTTTCTTTTGTTGTCCATCACCCAGTTCTAATAAGATAATCTTTCAAACCCCTCTGTCTTTTACCAGGGGCCCCATTTTCGTGCTTGGTCACTCCCACTATTCGTGTCCTTTCAAATGTGACAACGCTGAATACTGCGAGTCCTTGATGGTCCTATTAAATGACATAACCAAAACGAGTCAGCGGAGTCACACAAAGAGAATACGCTGTTTAATTCAACATCATTGAACTTTCCCACAGAAATAACTCCACTGTCGAACACACCACACATCCAGTTAGGGTTAAACACATCCAAGCTTAGTTAAAAACCTTTTATTTTGTTACGGATTTCGATTTCGAACGGTCGATCACGATGTGTGGGACGTACCTGTGTCTGTTGCACGGCATTGACGTCGTATCGTCGTCGTTGGGCCAGATCTCGTCGTGCCTGGAACGACACTTCGACCTCGAGATCTACCACATAGTGGTCATGTACCTGATCCTGGCCATCGTTCTGACCACTGCCAGCACTGGAAGCAGTGGCGGTTGGAAGAAAGAGTCCTCTATCGGATCCCGCCGCATGGACTCCGACATCCGGGTAAGCTGAAATATTGTTTTAGAAAATAATTAGAGTCATCATAATGAATAAATAAGAATCATGAAAAAAAGTACCCGAATTTGATAGGCAGACTGCTAGCCGGATAGAAGGATAGATTATAGAATAGATAAATAACTGGGATGGTAGATCCGTCATGCGAGCCAGTACGAATTTCAGATAAGTAGATAGATGTATAGGATAGTCGGGTGATAGATAATATTCATAGATTATGAAAGACTGGAGCTTCTTCCACTTTTTAAAGTTAACTTGAAAAGTGAAAAAATATAGGGCACTGCATGAATATGGCGAACTTTCACCGTTGACAATGGGGGGTTATGGGAATTTACTGCTTGATCAAAAAGGGATTTCAAATAAAAATTGAAGAAAGAAAAATCGTTCAAACAAAATAATCTAGCAAGCGTAACACACAAAATTAAAGTCCAAAAATGTAGAAATAAGATATAAGTACCGATAAATAAAGTGAAACATAACCGGGCCCCTTTGATTATCAATTGCGATCAAATACGGTCCCACTTTATCTCCATTATTCTTTGTACAGGCAGTGGAGCAGAAGAGCTGAGGGATGCTGTCAATTGTAGGTCCTCAGAATGAGCTTTCCGAAAGGCCACAATCTCACCACTCTGCAAGCACCAACCAATAACAAGCTTCATTTCAGAGTTTCTTCTCTTCATAAATATATGGATGTTCTTGACAAGTATCGCGAAGGACTTGATTATAATATTGTATAAAACGAGTTCTCCTATTTGCATTATCATATCACAATTAAATGAATAAAGAAATAAAAGATCACGATTTCCCTATGTTCATGTTTTATCGAGTAATTTTCAATTTTGATTTTCATGTTAGTGTGAGTTTGTGACCCATTTTCAGCTAATAACAGATCGAGAAAAATAATGTTGTTGCCACTTATGATTGTGTTTTGTTGTTGTTGTTGTTGTTGTTCAGCATTAGGCTCGAGTAGCTAGGGTTATCTATCATCAGTCATGCATAGATTATGATAGGATTCCTTTTGGGGAGGGAGAATGTAGAAAAACGGGACCACATTTTGGAGCCGAGAAAGTGAGATGACGTTTATTATAATCAACAATAGAGAAATGGAGGGAGGGTGGAGGGGGGGGGGGGTAGACAGAGCAAGATAATTTCATAAGTAAGAAGAAAATACGAAAAAGGAGGAGGAGGTTCTAAGGCTAATGGTTAACTTTGAAATATTTATCTTTTGTTTTCGTTTTTCGAATACCCCTATAGCTCTCCCTCTTTTCTCATTTTTCTTATTCACCCCCCCCCCCCCTCTCTCTCTCACTGCCTATCTGGCCTGTGTCTTTCTCTCTTTCCCTGTCTATATTGTGCTTCTGCGGATTCTTTCATTGCGTTTCACCTTGGCCTCTGCACTGTCTTTCTGCTAGATTACTTCTTTTGGACGAGACCGTTCACCTGAATGATATTTTGAATAGTTTTAAAAAAGTCCATGACCTCAAAAAAAGCATTCCAATTCCACACCTTCTCTTGTTTATTTTCACAATGTCTCTACCCCTCCCCTCCATTTTAGACAGAGAGAGAGAGAGGAGGGGGGCGGGAGAGAGAAGAGGGGGGTGCAGTATTTTGGAACGATTAGGTCATGATTCTGAAAAACCTATTTCTATATAATTTTTAATTCGTAATAAAGGCGCCTCTGTATATATGAGATCGTTTTGTTCGCAACACCTAAGTTCTTTGGCAATTGTATTCTAAAGTTGTGCATTTTGTTCCGTGCATACATCTAGATGTATGGAACAAAACATATTGCAAGTGTTGGAAATGGAAATAAACGAAATTAATTGAAATGAAATGAAATTGAAGTTATAAGAAAAATGTACTTCTTAGATTAGAAGACATGTCTACTTTAGTTTAAATAAAACTTAATGCATCTTTCCTCGACACAAAATAAAACAGGGTGATTTTGGATGCATACATCCTCTGGCAAATAATGGAGAAAAAAAACGATGGCTTATTTTGTCGTTGATATTCCTTCACCAAGTCTCCTCAATGATCGTTCAACGGTTTCTAAAAGATCGTTACAGTATCATGATGAAGTTGCAAGCTTACGAATGGTCACACGTATAAAGGATGAATACGATTTTAAATATAAACATTGATATAAATAAAGAAATAACTGCCTCATAACCAAACGGTCTTATTGGTCACTTTTGTTCGAAGACTCGAAGGTTGGATAACTTTACGCAGGAATAATTGCCCCATTTGGACCAACAATCCCATGTGGGCTAATTTAGCCGACCGAACATTTCACAAGGAGTAGCTCAGTAGGTTACATGACCCATGGGCTACAGTTAGCCCACTGTCGAGAAATGGGCCACACATTTTTACATACTATAAGTAACTTCAAATCTCGAGCTTCAAATATCCAATTTTATCAACATTTACGGTGAATTCGCATTGGGCGCCCTCTCTATGTGTGAGATCTTCGAATGTTGCTCGCACCTTCTCATCCGAGTCTACATTCTGTATACATTAATGTCATAATCTTGAGTTTCGATAGTCGGGGTGATTGAGGGGAGGAGAGGAGGGGTGCCCCACTACCTCATTTCCTTTTTCCCCATGCATAGGACAGAGATATTAGCTCTCCCCAGGACCATGTGATCTGTGATTCATGGTGTGTATGACTGTGAATCGCTGCTCCATGCTAGCAGGTGAAAACGGACCACCTCCTTCAAGTTCATCCGAACGTCAATACAGCCGATCATGTACACACTTGGAACATAAATACCGATCCGTTCTTGCCGCACAAGTCGAACCTTCAACGGTTATTCAAAGAACCAGACAGAAGGATGTATTCTATTATTTTCGTTAATTCAAACAGGTTAAAGGTCAAGTCCACCCCAGGAAAATGCTGACTCGAATGAATAGAGAAAATCAAAGTAGCATAGTACTGAAAATTTCATAAAAGTCGGATGTAAAATAATATTGAAGTTGAAGAACTTACTAATCGGTTGTTCCACTGACGATGGATAGATGGTTAACGATGGATCAAAAAACAGTGATAATTATGCACAACTATGCGAGTCAGTCGATGATGTCCGTCACTCACTATTTCTTTTGTTTTTTAATTTTTTGAATTATACAATATTTCATTTTTTTTATAGATTTGACAATAAGGACCAACTTTACCGAGCAATATAGTATTAAACAATGCTAATTCCACCTGAATTAAAACATATCACTCGACAATGAGGAGAAAATTAGAATATTTCATATTTCACATAATAAATTGCAAAAGAAATAATGAGTGGATGACGTCATAGTCTCCTCATTTGCATACCAGCCAGGATGTGCATATAACTGTTTTGTTAAATTAAGCGAAACTTTAAAATGTCATAACTTTCTTATCTTACATCCGATTTTGATGACATTTCCAGTGTTATGCTAGTTGGATTTTTCTCTTTGTATTCAAATCAACTTTCTGTTGGGGTTGACTAGTCCTTTAAGAATAAACAAATGTTAATTTATACAGCATGATGGCCACCTGGATTGCCCATCTGTTTTACCTTGAGATCCAGAACATACCTGGAAAACCACATCAGGAGGGGCAACAATGTCCTACACGCGAAAAAGAACAACAACAACAGCCCTATAAACAAAACAAAACAAGGGGAACTCTTCTCCTTGCCCCCCTTCAATAATTATGTATGATGACAATGATAATGAATTGATGTTGAATATCAAACTCAACTTTTGATAATTGTATAATACAGTTTAGAATTCCAACTTATGCGTATTTGTATTACAAGGAGTATTCCAGATGCGATACATAGATCTTGAAAGGGGTAATACATTCTACCCCTCTCTTAATAAGGAAGTACCCCTTCATGTCCTCTTGGGATCATTCTTTCCCTCTTCCTGTAGCGATAATTCCTGGAGTTAAACGGATGTGCGTTTCGAAGTAGCTCTAACCGAGATGGAACATGGATTGCTCAGTCTTTAATGTATTTTGATTGTACGTGGGGGGTAATCCTATCCCAGACACGACTTTCAAATTAGAAAATTATTAAAGTTCATAAGGGTATGAGCATGTCTTGTGGCTGGTGCGCTCATAATTTAGTCGAGAAACTCTGATCATTTTAGTTCAATTAAAAAAAGAAATCGTCAATGTCGGGTTGTCATAGAAAATATCCTAATCATTTACTCTAAAAATAAAATAGATTAGTACGTTTAGCAATGCGACAGAGGGAACAATTTTTAATATGGTTTGTGAAAAGTTGCATCCGGTTGCTCCTATAAAGGTTCATATAAAGGGTTGTGCATATAAACTTGCATCAATACTGAAAATTTCATTTGTTTTTGATGACCATACAAACAAAAAATTATCTAATTTGTCTACCTAAGACAGTGAACAGTCACATTAAGAGTCTTTATTATAGTGAGTTAAATTTAAAGGACAAGTCCACCCCAACAAAAAGTTGATTGAATAAAAAGAGAAAAATCCAACAAGCATAAAACTGAAAATTTCATCAAAATCGGGGGTAAAATAAGAAAGTTATGCCATTTTAAAGTTTCGATTAATTTAACAAAACAGTTGTTATGCACATCCTGGTCGATATGCAAATGAGGAGACTGATGGCGTCATCCACTCACTATTTCTTTTGTATTTTATTAAATAAAATATGAAATATTCTAATTTTCTCCTCATTGTCAAATGAAACAATAATTAATTTCTCCCTGAACATGTGGATGCTGTTGTGTGAAACTTTCGTATTTCAATGAACAGGATCAGCGAGACATTCGCTCGATTTCTACTCCTATAAGGCCAATAATTTACTTCAGCAAGATGTCTTCTACTATGTGCTGCTCTCGACCCAAGTGAAGTGAATGGGTGAATGGTGTGATATATTATTTGAATACTTTCGCGCCTATAATACAAAAAGCCGCTCAGCTTTTTAAAATTCTGGGCAGTGATGTTATACAATGCAGTAGAGTCTATAATAAGGCTCAAACAGATCCTGGAATCTGCGCTTTAATAATAACACTGCAAAGCGCTGCTATTATACCCGGCTTTAGCTCGAGCTACCATCACCTACCATTAGCTCGAGTTATTATGTTTATGAACGAAAACATTATTATCATTTATCATCTTCTTGATTCATGTAGACCTTTCTCTGCTAGGGGTTTATTTTATAGGTGCTTTCTGGCAAATGAAGGCGAAATAGTGCACGCACAGCTGCATTAGCAGTATATGGTCGAGTCGGACTGGACCTGAATATTACCTCTACAATCTTAATATTGTTGGGCAACATACTGTCCACACAACAATTGGTTGAAAAAAAATGTATCAAATTCTGGGTAGTTTTAAACCAATAACGTGTGTCTTGGGTGTAAACTACACAGTATTGGCTGTGTGGACAGTATGTTGCCTAACATTTAAGAGTGTAGAGATGCTAAAAAAATATAGATCTTGTGATGATGTTGTAACTAGGGGGAAATGACAGAATAGTATGGTACATCATGATACATTGATGATTCAGATAAAATACTTAAGGAAAGAAAAGTATGCACATTATCATATTGTTCTCCGCCTCTCCTCTTTCTCACTGAGACTCAAAGAAAGAACTATGATATAAAAAAAGCAACATCATTCTCACAGTCTAACGACAGGGGAGAATTAAAAATAGAACAAACTGGTGTAAAAGTGGGTAACTTTATTGAAATTTATTTACTCCCTTTGTACATTACCGCACGTGAGTAATTAATCTATTTTGGTTGTAAAGTACCCTTGTACTTTTCGACATCCTTACCAAACTTCCCGTTGCTTGAAGAATAATTAGTAATTCTATTTATGTACTCTTTTTGCTGACCCACAAAAGCAAACCCAGTACCCTGACAAAGTGCGTCCTCCTATTGGCCAGTCTAAGTGAAGAAAATGGAAAATAATAAGTATTACATTTAGTAGGTGGGAGGGGTGACGAACCTTTGTTGCAGCTAATTTCATCAATCTGTTGAAAACCGACCTACTTATATTCTGGCCATACTAAAATAGATCAGAGTGATATCCAGCTTACTTCATGCCCACAAGCTTTTCAGGTCATTTCCATTTCTGTCCCAGTTCAATCAAATATTTTACGGTTCACTGAAAATTACTGACACTATTATGAATCGAATATTTACGCATAAAGTTGTATTAAGTGATGTCTGTTGTACGGAAACATATTGTGCATGTGTTGAACTTCGTTTATGTATAGAAGGTAGGCGTCTATGAATGTTTTGAAAATGAATAGGTAACTATAGTTTTTGGAAGGTGAAATAAATAAGATATGGATATGAACATTATGGGGTTCACAACCTCTGTTTTATTACGGCATATAGTTTTCCACAACTTTCAAATACACAAACCATTTCAGAAGATTGGTGTGCCTTGACAAAAATATCTTATGATGTTCTCAATGGCGGGTTTATTTTCATCGAATTTGTTTTAATGGCTGATCAATTCAACCCCCTTTTTTTTAAATAGCATGATATAAAACAGGTTTACTTCAGATAAGAGATTTCGAATTTTGGCCCGCTCTCCTCGAGGAAAAGGGGGCAGTCCCTCGCAACCTGCAAAAAAAAATAGGCAAGACAACCTTGTATGATATATTTGAGGTCCGTCGAGTTGGCCTTCAAAGGGGCGAATTATCACGATTTAAAAAACAATTTTTGGAGCATTGAACAATATCAAATAGGGGGGGGGGAGAGAGAGAGGAGAGGGGGGGGGGATAGATGGGATAATTCATTTCGCGCGCACGCACGTCGTACATTTTCCGGGTACTGTACGTTGGAAGTAGTACTTCACTTTTACAATGACTCTCTGTTTAAGAGCTTAATGACACTACTCACTATCAAGCTTTCCTGCAGCGATCGATCTTTGCTGAAACGACTCTGAAAGTTCGACGTTGATCTCTACTTGTATCTGTTTTGGACGTAAAGTTCGTAATCAGATTTATTCTGTCTTGTTTCTCCTTTGCGTCGGTTTATTCTGGAGTCAAATTGAATATCGATCTTCATTCCATGGATGTAGTTTTAAGCTTAGTTTTACTTCGACGAATTTCTGTAATAATTTTGGCCTATATGGATACGTGATGACTGGATACGATGTGAATTACATTGGAAAGAGTTTGTAAGGGATGTTTCTGGAAGTTTTCGACTCATTCTCCCTTTAGTTGTGATGAATGTAGATGAACATCCGACGAGGATATCGCCATTAGATACAGGTTTGGAAATACATCGCCACGATCAAGAAGAAATATTGAATGTAAACTGTCGTTATTGGGTGAATAATATCACAACGCATATCAATGATTTGGCAATATACTATGTCCCTTTATGCCGGCCAGCACCCATCCTCGACGAAAATTAGCACATTCGAAGTAAGCAAAGTCGGTGACTCATATTTTAATTTACCGAGTTACCGGAGAAGAAAACTACAATTAGCCAGTTTGATTGGGAATCTTCATCATTCTTGACCTCGACTAAAAATTAACCTGAACGATGGATTCGGATACGGAAGCTCTTGCCAGGAGTATCCAATTAACCGAGGAGTATAACCCGCACTCCGAGACAGATGACGCAAGTACAGTCCAGGGATCACTATCCGACTTTAGCCGGACAGCAACCTGCTATCCGATTTTCTTCGCCAGCGGTCGAACCGAGGCTACAGTGGAACGTACAAATTGTGAGCCGAGAACGGTTCGCCGATCTTGTTTCAAACGCCAGCGCCAAGGATACTTTTTGATATCATTTATCAGTTTGATTGTACTAGCCGGTCTGGCAATGATTTTTGTCGGATATTATTTGCATAATCGCGGATATCTGTTAGTGGTTGGAATAATTTATCCGTGGGTGGTCGGTGTACCGACCTGTTATGTGTACTGTCAATACCGGGGGTCACGACCTAGAGGAAGAAGAAGAGGTTCGACTATTGCTTTATCTTCCGCTATGAGCATAGAGGTGCCACCCCCTGAGTATGAATGTCGACATCAATTTACTTCTGTGTCTGTGGATTACAGTCCGCAAACTGGTTGGTCTAACCAATGTTCTCAAAGGTATGTCATCATCTTTATGTAAATCTCACTTACCTTTAAACCACTTTTTCATCCCCCCCGTTTGGCCGGTTTTGATGAAACCATTACTATACGGTGCTTTACACCGAAGTGTTTCGACAACCGAACATAATTTACAAGTACGCGAAGTTGAAGAACGTACTAATCGGTTGTTCCACGATGGATCAAACGTTTGATAAACCGTGAATCAACCGATTACTTTTCTTCAACTTCATCCTTCAATACGATGAACCTCTTCCACATCATCATCATCAATCCGGACTTTTCGCATTTACTACAGAAACACCCTCTACAACACACCAATTCCTTTGCAAGTCAAGTCACAATGACTGAGCTGAGAGGCTTTTGTCCTAAGTTGGTGGACCGGGACATCATCGGAATCTCTCGACTCGAGACAACGACATAAATATTTGCAATAATATTGTTTGTCCGGTGCAAATCTTCGGATGATCTGTTGTCCCAGTCCATCAACTTTCCACAAAAGCTCTGCTCATTGTCATTTTGATTGCATTTTCAAAGGAATAGATGAGTTGTAGATGCGATACATCTCCGTTGTAAATGCGAAAACACCCTGATATCTATATTTTCTGGGACTCTGATGTCATGGTTTCGAGCCACTGACAATAACAAATTTTCAAAGAATATGAACAAGTTGATTTATTCTTTTAATAAGTCGAACTGTATAATAAGATTTGCCACTTTATTCACTCGGAATGATCGCTAATTTTGTGTATAATGATCAAAATATCAAAATGTTGTATTAAATCAACCCAAAAGATAATGGCCAATAAATGCCATTGCTACATTCGAAAGATGTTTAACAGGATATTTAACAGGCCCATTGTCAACCAATCAGGATCGCTTGTTTTACAATATTCAACTGATCGCAAATCTAATCTCCCGCCCGATAATGGGCAAGTATATTGCGCCCCTACATTCAACGCGGAACTCCAACTTATATGACGCCTGTCGCTTGTTGTTTGTACATCCAAATAAAGTCCCTTGTTGTTTCCCCCTTTTTACATTAACGTAATACGAATACATATCACAGCCTATAGGCTGTGATATGTATTCGTATTACGTTAATGTCATGTTTTATATTTGTTGATGTTGATTATTTTTAGTATTATTAATATCATTGTTAAAATCATTGATATTCTAGTTTATGTTTTTGATCATGTTGATTCAATGAAACACATGAAACAAAAATAAAACAGTAATATAAAGACAGTCGTCTTGAACTCTTGTAAACTTCTAAACGCTAAAAAACGTAACATGACATTGTTCTATACAGACCATGAAAAAACACAAAGTTTAATAAACATAATTTAAATTCCCATTTTCTTGGGGCATTCCTTTTATAAATACTATACTCCAGGTGGGTGTTTCATAAAGCTGTTCGTAAAGTTACGCACAACTTTACGCATGACTGGAACATGTTCTTAGGTCCTAAATCATAGGGATATCACACAGCACAAGAAAGGATCACCAGTCTTGCATTAAGTCATTCGTATCTTACAAATAGCTTTATAAAACACCCACCAGGTTATTATCATAGGCAGTGTAAGTGTTTTAGTTTTTTATGTTATGCGTATAACGTTGAAGAGAGTTTTAAGACATGATTTTTTTTAAAATGTAGTCACCAGTGGGTATTATATGAATGGACAAAGTATATAGTTAATGAACCAAAGTAGCAATTAGAATGATTACCGCCTAAATGGCTGTTAGACGAAATTTGATTAGAACACTATGGGATGAGACCAGACATCTATTGAACAAATTGGGATAAGAGTGACTGCCAAGGGAGAATTAACCCTGCTTTTGTTGAGGTCTTAATAGCGGTGGGCCTTGTTGATTAACAGTAGGCCTACAAGGAAGAATGAATTAGCAATGCTATCATCACCCTTGTTCTCCAACTGACCTACACCGATTAGAAAGTTTTATGAATAATCTTCGAGTGGTAATGAATAAAGGGCCGTGAGTGATGATAGATTGTGCGTTGGATATGTGACAATGACCTCCTGGGAATTGTGGAATAGTTTTAAAACAGATTGAAGGCTTAGAATATTAAATATTACAGACTTGACAATGATAGCAATAAAAAATTGTCTGCCAACTTTATCTTTGTCCTGTGCTGGGATAGGTTTTTTTTTCCTTTATTAGATGATGCGACAGACATGATTGACTTAATAGCAATAATTGGTCATTTTTATTGTTGCTGTTGGCAAACTGTCTAATTGAATTATCGTTTATGTCTAGCTCAATAATGATGATAGTTACGCTTTGCATCCTTTGTAAAAAAACCGCTAGACAAATCTAGCAAGTATCATTAATTAAATGGAGCAAAATCTTCACCAATTCTTTTCTTTTTTATAAAGGAGTACAAGTTGGCCATTTTGCTCATCATGATCACCGGGCAACCTCATATAGATTTGATGAATCAATTTTTGAAGTGTAATTTCTTGCTCGTCAACCAGGATAACAAACTATCAGATCGGACCAATTATCTTTCCAAGAGGCTGCATGATATACATTTAAATCTACGAATTATATTTTCCCTATGGGTTGGAATTGTTTGAATTGGGACCCTACTCGCCAGGATAAGCATGAAAATATAGGCCTATATATCTATGCACATGTTGTGATAGGGCGCAGGTTAGCGTTAGAAAAAGAGTATAGGGCCTATATAGGCCTATATTTTCATGCTTATCCTGGCGAGTCGGGTCCCAATTCAAACAATTCCAACCCATAGGGAAAATATAATTCGTAGATTTAAATGTATATCATGCAGCCTCTTGGAGAGATGGTTACTCTTCGTAATTCCGAAGGTTCGTAATTCCGAAACACGTAAATTGCCTATACCTCGATGTTCGTTAATCTGAAAACGTAAAAGGGTTCGTTAATCCGAACATTTGTGGCGTTATTCCGAAGGTTCGTTAATCCGAAAACGAAATAAGGTTCGTTGTTCGGAAGGTTCGTTAATCCGAAAACGAAATAAGGTTCGTTAATCATTTAGTTTTCGGACTATCGAACCTTCGGAATTACGAACCTCATTTCGTTTTCGAATTAACAAACCTTCGGAATTACGAACCTTCGGAAATACGAACCTTCGGAAATAACGAACCTTCGGAATAACGAGGGTTCGGAATTACGAATGCATCGGTGCATATTTATGGGTAACCGAAAACGAAAAATCTTTAATCGATTTTTAATATTATGCCTGTTTATTTCTTTTTATAACCAACCTATATCATGTATATAGATAGGATACGGTCAAGATGGTCTCGACCAGAGTCCAAAGCAAAATATGCAACACATGTTATTTTCCATTTCTATTTCATTCCCCCATTTAGGTTTTCTTTTTTTTTTGGGGGGGGGCTCGATTGCTTTGAATTCATTAGTGTTGATTAACAACAATCTTTTTTTTGCAGCGCAGTATCTTAAAACATGTAAAACGTGGGCACTTATACAGACGATTTTTTTAGTTGAGTTTCAGTCTACATCTCGCAATGACCCATGGGTTTTGTGGTCTCTGGATTCAGTGGCTTGGCACATTACCATATAAAATAGAGCATATTGACAAACAAAATTTGGACAGCTAATATCCAATATTGCATGTTATAAAAGACGACAGACTATTGCTTGTATGGGCCGCCGCAAGCCTTTCTCTTGGCCAGATACCCAATTTGTGTAAAAATTTGTTTCGTCACCATTGAAACATATAGAACATGCCAACATCCAAAGTTCTTGGTCGTAAATACTTATTTGATCATGATGATATTGGTATTGCCATCCCATTTTAGGTATATTTCTTCTATACACTCTTAAAATGTTGGGCAACATACTGTCCACAAAACAAATAGTTTAAAAAAATTATCCAACTCTGGGTAGTTTTTAACCAATACTGTGAAGTTTTCACCCAAAGCACACATTCAGACATTATCGGTTTAAAACTACTCAGAATTGGATACGGTTTTACTGTGTGGACAGTATGTTGCCCAACATTTTAAAGAAAGTATTTCTAATTGTGTTGATGTGGAATTTTACTTTACTCCAAGCTAAAAGGCATGTAGTAATGGTAACAAATAAATACAAAATAGATTATCATCTTAACGTTATTTAGTTTTCTAAATAATGAATGCAAAATATCATTGGATCTCTGATGAGAGACAAATCGACTTCGAACACTACAAAATTGATGATTCAGAGGATTTTGGTATCAAGACGTCTGGATGGCATTTATCTGAAAAAATATGATGGGTTTATCATTGCGAAATAATATACCTAAGTCTTTGTTCGATATTGCACTGTAAAAACTGTGGTGTTAAAACTGACACCAATTGGTGTTAATAGAGGACCACACCCCGAGGTGTTAAAATAACACCCTAGAGATTGAACTTAACACCAGAGTGCAAATGTAACAACCATATGATGGGTTTATCATTGTGAAATAATATACCTAAAACTAATATACCTAAAACTTACACCAATTGGTGTTAATAGAGGACCACACCCTGAGGTGTTAAAATAACACCCTAGAGATTGAACATAACACCAAAGAGTGTAAATGTAACAACCATAGGTGTTGTAATAAACTAACACCACCAATTTACCACCGGTGTAAAATAACTGATGTGGTCCTCTATGTACACCGGTTAACACCACAGTTTTTGCTGTGTGTAGCCTATCAATATGATCAATGATTGTTAAACCTAAGCTGATTCCCTTTGTTAAGACTTACACCAAAGCCAGGAGCGGTATAAATGTTCGTAAGGCTTGACGACACCAATGGAGTTTCAGTGCCAAAATATTTTCCGTTTTTCACTTCGATAATATTGTAAAGGATTATGTGAGTTCAGAAAAGGTTCAGTCGGCACTTAAAACGAATTAGGAGTTTGCTCATTCATTTTCTTACATTTCAGAAATTACCCCCACTTAAAATGTATTTCTAATCCACGCTTGAAAATGTAGCATCGATAAGGTATTTGATATGGTAAACACCTATCATTATCAGTTATACCTGTGGCTATTTTTGTTAATTGAATTAACACAAAGACTCAGGAAGCAATATTAAACCATGGTCACGAAGAGATAAAAAACCTGCCTTGACATTCTCCTCGCCCCCAAAGTTTACATAATTGAATTACTTCCGGTTCATATTTAGCCAGTGTAATTTTCACATGATAATGACTGGTTTATAGATTGTGAGAAGGTCAAAGAAGATTTTCACTTTCAAGTATTTTATTCAGGGGCAGATCCAGCTTTCGCCAATAGGGAGTGCCGACAAACTTTTCACCCACATTTTCGTCGATCGGCCGCTCAAAGTTTTGTCTCACCTGCATAGCAGAGTGAGACTATAGGCGCCGGTTTTCCGGCGGCGGCGGCGTCAACATCAAATCTTAACCTGAGGTTAAGTTTTTGAAATGACATCATAACTTAGAAAGTATATGGACCTAGTTCATAAAACTTGGCCATAAGGTTAATCAAGTATCACCAAACATCCTGCATGAGTTTCACGTCACATGACCAAGGTCAAAGGTCATTTAGGGTCAATGAACTTTGGCCGAATTGGGGGTATCTGTTGAATTCCCATCATAACTTTGAAAGTTTATGGATCTGATTCATGAAACTTGGACATAATAGTAATCAAGCATCACTGAACATTTTGTGCAAGTTTCAGGTCTCATGATTAAGGTCAAAGGTCATTTAGGGTCAATGAACTTTGGCCGAATTGGGGGTATCTGTTGAATTACCATCATAACTTTGAAAGTTTATTGGTCTAGTTCGTTAAACTTGGACATCAGAGTAATCAAGTATCACTGAACATCCTGTGCGCATTTTAGGTCACATGACCAAGGTCAAAGGTCAACGAACTTTGGCCATAATGGGGGTATCTGTTGAATTACCATCATAACTTCGCAAGTTTATTGATCTGACGTTTCAAACTTGGACATAAGAGTAATCAAGTATCACTGAATATCCTGTGCAAGTTTCCAGGTCACATGATTAAGGTCAAAGGTCATTTAAGGTCAATGAACTTTGGCCACATTGGGGGTATTTGTTGAATTGCCATCCTATCTCTGTAAAGTGTATTGGCCTAGTTCATAAAACGTGGAAATAAGAGTAACCAAGTATCACTGAACATCTTGTGCGAGTTATAGTAATTTTCAAAGTCAGCACTGCTGCTATGTTGAATCGCGTGATGCAGGTGAGACGGCCAGAGGCATTCCACTTGTTTGTTGTTGTTGTTTCTTTGAAGGAGTACTAACAGTCACTTCTTATCGTTATTCGTAAAAACAACATAAATATTTAATAATCTCATAAGCCCTATTTAGAAGGTGCGAGCTAAAATTTGTGGAAATTTCATGTATTTTGTCCTGAAAGCATTCTGTTCAATGTTTTTGATCATATACACTCGGCAAAAACAGTTCTTGGACACTTATAAAAGTTAGAATATTCCATATAAATATTTGATTAAGGGCAAATTATTGTATGTCAACATGAGACAATATTCCTCTTCCAGTATGACATGACAGTTTCATGTGAATAGTCATGCATGGGTGGTTAAATGCTTTTAAAAATAGCAATTAATGTCAGTAAAAAAATGCAAGAAATGGATCAGTCAGTGCGTGGCTGGTTACAGGCATTAAACAATAGCAATGTCAGTAAAAGAAAATTGCAAGAAAATGATCAGTCATTCTTTCAGTTGTGAAAGTTTGTGTGGCATCAATATCCATTAAACGATTAAAGCAAACTTAAAGTCAAATACCACTATAAAAGTCAAAAGAAAGTTATCCGCCTTGGATGCATCACTATTCCACTGGAATTTTAAGTCAAAGTTAGTCGATAAAAAAATTTCAGTATCTTGGCATAAGCAAAAGAAAATTATCCTTATCCTATCTTCTGCAGGGTGGTGGCCCTAGGTCGATCACTCCTAGGGCGGTCTCTAATTTCATCAGTAGCCAAATACCGTTGGTTCAAATTTGAAATTGTTTTTGGTGAAACTTGGAAATATCGAGCCACTTGCCTATAAATGACTGCCCAGGCTGCAACATTCCTATTGCTCTTGCACGCTATTGATTGGAAAGCTTCATCTTAAAATATTGAGTGTCCAAATGATCCATCTCATTATGCATGTCACGATGCATCCCTAAGCATTCAATTCAAATGATAACCACCTGTTGAAATTGTTGAATGTATGCCAAGATGGCCATGATCATTAGCCATTTCTTGCAATTTTCTTTTACTGACATTGCTATTGTTTAAAGCATTTAACCACTTATGCATGAACGTACCAATAGTTCAAATTACTCGTACATTGATTTTGTCTACATAATATTCAAAACCAATACATGTTGTCAGTGATAGTGAGTTACATACAAGATGCAAGTACCTTAGTTACTAATCATTAATAATTTTAACCACTAACATTACAAATGTACCACTAACTGCGATAGCTCGTTTATATTAATGATATAATAACTTATTTCCCTTTTCTGCAATCCATATGACAGGTGATTCAGCTGGTATTACGTAATAATAAAGGTCAAAGCTATATAGGCAATGATCCAGAAAGGGGGTGTACATGGAGCATAAACCCCCTATTCGTGCCAAAATTGTATAAGTTCCATATTATAATGCCCATTGTTGAAAGAAGAATGGCCACCTGTGAAAGAAAACGTTGAAATTATAACAGGGTTATTATTTAAGATAATATTAATTATTTAGTTAGTTAGTTATATATTTCATTTATTTATTTATTTATTTATTTATTTATCTATTTATTTATTTATTTATTGATAGATTTATTTATTTATTTATTTACTTATTTTTATTTATCTATTTATTTAGATTTTTCCTTTATTTATTTATTTATTTATTTATTTATTTATGGGGTATTACGTTTTTAGAATGTGATTGTTATGTCCTTTTTGGCACCATTTCCCCAAATCTTTTTGGCTGTCAAAAAGAGCAAAACATTCTCTTTGGTCCATCCTTCAATTATCTAATTATTCTCCACTGACTTAGTGTATTTCATTATCATCTTTTATTCGGTATGAAGCAAAACACATGAGACACTCTTCTGAGTTGTATTGGCCCTTTACGCATCATTGATTATTATTATTTATTGTTATTATTATTATCATTATTATTATTATTATAATTTATTATTAGTAGTAGTAGTATTATCATTATTATTATTATTTTTATCAGTACTATTATTATTATCATCATTATTATTATTATTTATTAGTAGTAGTAGTATTATTATCATTATTATTTTTTACTTTTATCAGTATTATTATTATCATCATTATTATTATTATTACTATTATTTATTATTAGTATTAGTATTATTATCATTATTATTTATTTTTATTACTAGTAGTATTATCATTATCATTATTATTTATTAGTAGTATTATTATCATTATTGTTTATTATTATTAGTAGTATCATTATTATTATTTATTATTATTATCAGTATTATTGTCATTATTACTATTTATTATTATTAGTAGTATTATCATCATTGTTATCATTATTATCATTATTATTTATCATTAGTATTAGTATTATCATCATTATTATTATTCATTATTGTTATTATTATCATTATTATTATGTATTATTATTATTAGTAGTAGTAGTATTATCATTTTTATCAGTATAATTATTATCATCATCATCATTATTATTATTATAATTTCCATTGTCCACAACTTGATGTTTTGTTGGTATATAAAAAAGCAACCGGACTTCTTCCAGAAATCTAGGCTTATTGTTCTATATTCTATCAATAGTGGGTCCTCCTCTCATTGTTCACTCCTCTTTCCAATTCAAGACTTCCGTAGGATATGAGCAATTCCAAAAAAGTTGCCTTCTGTATCGTTTCAAAGGACACATTATTATTATTATTATTATTATCATTATCATTATTATTAGTCAACATTATCATAAATACTATTTTAATTCTTACTATTAACATCATCATTATCACCATTATTTGTTTATTATCATTATCATAATATTACATTAAAAAATTGAACGTAGCAGGCTTTTTTCTTCTCATCTTTCTATCATTTATAATCCACTCGATCGCAATTTCTGTGCAACTAGTATTAATTTTACTTATCAACATCATCATCATTACCATGATTTATTTATTATTATTATTATGATATTACATAAAAAAATATATGAGCGTGGCAGGCCCTTTCCGTATCACCTTTCTATCATTTATAACCCACTCGATAGCAATTTATGTGCGATTACATCTTGTCCCGTATACACCTCGTGCCCATAAACGTAAATTAAATTTCGTTTGCCTACTGTGGTGAATTATATTGACAACTTGCTCAGTGGGGTTGTCTCAAATTTTTGTTTTAAATATCTTATTCGGTATAATGATGTGACTATGCATCCGATATACAATGACCCTATATTTCCCAAATATTTGTTACAATGTTTAATCAACTTCATAATGAAGAAAACAAATCTGACATATACAGAGATGTCGAGATAAGGAAAAAAAACATTGTAATTATGACTTAGCACAAATTGTGACAATATACCGTTGTATTAATGTGACAGATTTAAATTAACAGATTAAAAAAAGACATGGCACAGCTAGTGCATATTGGAGCGTGCAGTATAAGAATAAGTTTTCGGGGCAAAGTATCCTTGCGGTGGAAAAGGAGATTATACAGATTAGTAAAATTGCAGTATAAATAACGCGATGAAAAATGATATGTCATCGAATAATATTTCCTATTCAATTTAGTGAGCCCCATGTAATATAATCAAAATTGTTGATGACAAATGATATCTTGTAGCCATTGCACTCAGAGCTATAAACTAAATTAGGACACGAAGGAGGTCCTTTTAAGCACACAATGTCTATTCATGAATATCATTTTTGAAATCTGAGAACACTTTCATTTTGAACATGAATTTAACTGAACTAATTCTTCACTAAATCAGTAAACTCAATCCGTTTGTTCCATCCTTGAAATCGTGGTTTAAGGTGAAGATTATCACCCCTCTCTAAAAAAATAGCTTTGACTAAAAATAGATAAAGAAAGGTCATAAAACCGAAGAAAATTATGACATTTAAAACAAAAATCACGTGATTTTCCCAAAAGCAATTCTGTGCACAGCACTTGGGGATGCAAATGCATATGAGAGAGCAGATGATTTCATACAGGTGGCCACCCACCATTTCTAAAGTAATCTTATAAAGTATGAAATATTTCAATTTTAATATGCTGTGATAGATAAGCTGTTACTTAATGTTACACAAATGCATGAGGACTTATTTCAGGGTGCCAATTAAATCGTATTTTCTATTAAAAGAGGAAATATTGAAAGATATCATACTGCCCAATAATAAACTTAGAAATAATATGTCTTTCATACTTTACATCCGATATTGAAGACGTTTTCCAGAAAAAAAAGTTTTGCCAATTCAGTTAACCTAGCTTTCATTTGGATGAGCTTAGCCTTAAAAGAAGTTGGAGTATATTATCATGATTATGAACATGAATAGATTTTCAATATTTGTATTACAAGTGAACTCAATCATGATATTTTACAAATTGAACAATGGCAAGACAATGCTCCAATGTTGATCATGTAGATAGTAATCCTTGCACGTGATATACGCTTAATTTAACATGACACTAAGAAATTTTCCGTAAATTTGTAAATTCGGTAAGCCTGAAAATTAATATATGATTGAAGGCTTGTGAAAAAGGCCGAAATGAGTTTATGAACCATAAAAAGAGTGAAACCTCATTGTGACCTGTGTATTACCCCTTAAATGTTATACATAGGTTTATTGTACTCCGACGAGACTAAGTTTAGTTCGTGGATGTCAGTCTGAATTAGAGATGCAGGAAGCTTCCCAGATCTAGGGCATATACGGGATCCTCCCGGGATCGAGGCAGGGGAGGGGTGGATGGATGGATGAACGGGAAGGGGGATAAGTTGAGTAAATTGATGATGACTTATAATGTCTGTGGCAAAACTAGTCACAAACTTTCAAGGGGCTGCGTGCAGGTTCTTGTTTTCTTTTATGGTATATGATATCTGAAAATCTGCCCCGCGATTTAAAAAAAATAGCTACTTATAAATAAATATATATATTTTGCCTTAAAAATGCATTATTGCTACCTATAATGGGAAGTGAATTATAATTTGTCATCTCCAAAACAAACTAGAAGTAATTGTGATACGTTATATTAGTGGATCCAGCTACTTAGCTATACTTTGCTGTGGGTGCGTCGTGGTCTAGTGGTTCTGACTCTCGCCTTTGAAACAGAGGGCCGTGTGTTCGAATCGTAGCCATGGCGTATTTTCCTTCAGCAAGAAATTTATCCACACTGTGCTGCACTCGACCCAGGTGAGATGAATGGGTACCCGGCAGGAGTAATTCCTTGCATGCACTGAGCGCCGGTGATGGTAGCTCGAGCTAAAGCCGGGGTAATAATAGCAGCGCTTTGTATCCTCTGGCAAAAAGCGTTTTATAAATCCAGCTATTATTATTATTACTACTATAGTTCAAGACATTATTCACCTCGGTCTCTGGTATTTTGAGGATAGAAGAATATTAAATTGCATTCTGTTTGTCATAAGACTGATAAGCCATCCAAATGCTGTCCAATTCCCTCACAAAATATGAAAATAATATTTCTTGTTTTATTTTCCCCTTTCTAACAAAAACATACACCTTCACCTTGAGGGATTCTATCAGTTATATCCAAAGAAATGCGATGCAAATTATGTCCAGAATTTAAAGTAATTGAATAAACAAAATGATAAAAAACTACTCCATATGTAAAAAAAAGGACGGGATGGGGGTCCTCTAGTCCTCTACTCCCTCTTGTCTACCGTCAGTAATTATTGTAAGGATAATTTTAATTTACGCTCTAAATTGAGTTTGGCGGAAAAAAAAGTTGGCGGTTTATTGCATCCCTTAATTTATATACCCTTCCGACCGCCAATGGTTGGCAGCTATAGCTATTTTTGGTAAGGGCAATTTCATGAACATGTCAATGATGAATATATTATAAAACAGACAAGCAAGCACTGATGAGACAGAGAGTTTGTGAAAGTTAGGTCTCATCCTGGGGTGGCCTGTGATTCTCCATGAATTAGAAAAAAAAGATGATAGGCTTGCTTCTAAATTGAACTGGCGTTGTGGTGTGCGCCTGTAATCCAAGTTTGATGGTCATGATGGTGGATGTTACGAACTGTTACTGCGGGTTCGAGGTTTGTCTTTGGTATGGTAACATTGAAGTTCGGTCCTAGACGTAAATAATAATGTCTGGTTGATAGACGTCTGTAAAAACTTATTTAATGACCGTAAAGTTTATTTGTCGACAGAGATATACTAGCAAAACACGAATGACTAGTTACAGTGCGCCCCAGAAAAAGAAAACACGTTTTCAGAGAGAGATTTCACAAGTATTAAATATGTTGTTGTTTTTTTTACTATATTTGATGCTCATGGCAAGAGTGGAATATCATCTCGAATTTGAAACCAATGGCTATAAGCAAATCGTTCACGCATGGCAGATTAAAAACAATAAACATTGAGGCAAATCAGAAACGATTTGCGCAAAAGCTCACGAGTGAATCTGAATTCAAACTGAATCCACTCTCATTTTAGGGATCAGTGAGAGAAAGTAACAAAGAATACAAAAGAAATACCAAACGTCGAATAAGCACCGTGCCGATCGTTGAATCTCGAACAAATCTTGTCCAATTTGTCTGCGCAACCTGGTTTTGACGTTAAAATTTTAAACTCGTCTTGCTCATTTAATGCGTGAAGTGTTCGTCTCATGTTAGTTATCAAAATAAAGAGGATTAATTGAATTTTGTAATGAAATACCAGTATCATAATTAAAAAAGACATAGTAACTAATCCCGGTTTCCTTTTTTCTGAGACGCACTGTATATCAATGCTTGTCTTTTATTATAGGCCTACAACAAAGTCATCTTTCTGTATTTTCCACACATAGGCCTATCATTAAGTATAATGACGGAAAGAAAATTCAGAATAGAGTTAAGTTGTTGGAGTTCGTTATTTTTTTTCTCCTTGAATTCATATCAGCATCAGGAACTGAGTTTGAACAAGGAACGTGTGAAATTGACAATGAGAATTAAGGCATCAGGTTCCGTATAGCGTTAATGAACCTGATTAAAAAAAGTAGTTTGCAAGGTACTGAAGGGGAATATTCCTTTTTATTTCTACATAATATTCACAACCATTTCAATTGACTAACGAGGAGGTGAATAAGAAAATCTATATTCTAATCCATGCAAGCAGGGTCTAAAACAATTAAGTCGGCATGCATGCCAAGTGCCTTTTGGTATAACGCAGTAATCGTCACAACCAGGTCCTTCGGGGAGAACACAGAGTTGTCTGTTCTTTTGATGCTTTCTACTATGAGCATCTAATTTCTTTATATAGCATTTAGGAAAATAACCACAAAACAAACTTTGTACTATCTTGATCTATCGAGGCCAGCACCGGCAATAGGTCAGTACCTAAGGCATGTGTCATAGAATGCATGGCTTAACCATCCGGCACATCCATGACAGTCAATCATGACAATGACTAAACAATGACCTGTAACCTTTTCTACATTTCATCCTCTTACTGTATTCGATATAATTATATTTTGAAGTGAAATTCTTTTTTGTAGACGTATATTTGTGGAAGTTTATTATACTTCCGAGGCTACATCAAAGTAAGGATATGTAATAATAATAATAATAATAATAATAGGCATTTATATAGCGCCATCTATCTAGAAATATTCTATTCCGAGGCGCGTTGTTATTATTATTATTACCCCGGCTTTAGCTCGAGCTGCCTCTCAGCGCTCATGCATTCAAGGAATTCATCCTGCCAGGTACCCATTCACCTCACCTGGGTCGAGTGCAGCACAATGTGGATACATTTCTTGCTGAAGGAAACTACGCCATGGCTGGGATTCGAACCCACGACCCTCTGTTTCAAAGTCAGAAGACTTATCCACTGGGCCACAACGCTCCACTATAGAATGTAGTGATAATTATTCAGAATGTAGACTTGAACCTGCAATCTTTGTCGTTTTACACTCAAATTTTGTATTTAGAACCTTCAATGGCCATATAAAAGTGATGACAGCGTCTAGCTAAAATATTTTTTTTTGCGCCACACCTTAATTACAGGCAATGATTGTATATGATAAATAAAAGAGATTACATGCTACGTTGCGAGATGGTTAATCATGCATATTATTTTTGGTTAAATTTGCGTTCAAAGAAAAAAGATTGTGTTGTGTTCTTGAAATGACATTTACTAATTCATTACTGACGTGAAATTGGGTGCAAGAATATTAGAATATAATAATAATAATAATAGTAATAATAATAATAATAATAATAATAATGATAATAATAATGATATTAATAATAATAATAATAATAATATAATATTCAGTTTTCGTATAGCACATAAGAAATTATGAATAACGTCTCTATGCACTTCCAAAGGACTTGGATATATATATATATATATATATATATATATAGTGTAAAGAAATGGATGAAGAGAACAATGTTCTCTTCATCCATTTCTTTACACATTATTTAAAATAAAAGAGTTGCCAAAGCTGTTGTACATGTATAGCTTCTCACACATATATATATTAATCATGTTTAATTACATTGCATATATATTGTTATTTCGTGATTTGTAAGCAATCCTTTTTTTGTTTTTGTTCTTCTTTTCTATTTCTTTTTCAGTAACCACGGTAACGGAACAACACCTGGGCCTCGGTCCCCACGTCCGAACCGCGTAGGAAACGGTACATCATCGGGGACGAACAGGGGATATTCTCTGAGTATGTCGTGTGATGAACCTCCCCCAGCTTACGACGATGTAGCAACTGCTGGGGTAGCTGGGAACGGACCTACGTAACTTCCGGTGAAAAACGATTGGAGCGATGAAAACAATGCTCGCGCTTGCTCGAACTCATCTCTAACTGGTAACCTGCTGAAAGTGTTCCGACTCCTCGCAGATCCTGACTTTTGTCTTTTGGCCGCACAAATTATGATTTCTACCGAGCGAGCTTTTTAGATAATTAGCTGAAAATCCGAGATTCTCTGTTGTCAATAGGAGGCTTCCGCAAAGCAACACACAACGCTTTCTGGAACAAAGAAGAAGACTTGTCAAGTGCCATTCATGATAATGAGCAACCAAGAATTCTTTGTCGAAATTTAGTCACTCATAACAGCAGGTTCGCCCTGGACTCTAAACAAACTTGCAATTATTCGTCATCTCCGAAAGTTAGGACGATCGCCTGATCAAGTTTATCGATTTTTGACAAAGACTTCTCAGCTGTTCATTGTGGTTTGACTCGCATTTTCAATACATTTACTGCGTTCTTGAATTTGTTCTGCATGGCGGTGCGAAACTGGCTAATAGCATTGAACGCAGGATCGCCGACCGCCCCGAGCTCGGGATGACGTCATTCAGACGACATTTTGGATCCTGCAACATTCCCGATTGCTATGGTTACCCTTGATAGCTATCAGTTAAAAATCGCACATTTTAAGAGGAAATGGTCATTTAAAACGAAGTAGGTAAATCAATCTACCAGTCATGACTGAAATAAGGGGCGGTACCAGGGCATTTTGGTGGTGTTGATTTGTATTTTTCCAATAAAGAATAGGGGCATTATATAGGAAAAACCGATATTCATTTCCAACACTTCCTCAAATGGCAATTAGGGACCGATCCAAAAATACATAAGATTGCAAACTTTATTCTAGTCTTGTATAACATACAAAGAAGTAATTAACTTTCAAGCTGTTGATTGGTCTTCATCCACAATTATATGGATGGAATTATAAGATGTAGGGAGTATCTTCATCTCTTCATCTTTTTCAATTAACTTGTTTTATTTCTTAATCTCTTAAAAATACATGGGGGTGATTGCCTTCGTCCCGCGTTAAACGGAATGTTTATTGTTAGACTTTGTAAACCATGTTACTATGTTCAGGCGATGAAACATCGGATTATCTGATGGCGGTTATATCAGGGCAAGCCGAAGGCAGACAGTGACGTCAGCAAGTTTTGTCGACGTGCATTTCTATGGTGATGGGAGAGACGTGGACTGGAAAAATAATAACCGGGGAAATAGAAAGTTATAGAACATGAATACTAAAGTTTACTTTGAATCTTGCTATAATAACTAGCCAGTGATACAGTACAACTATTACATTGATAACGAAGAAAGGGTAAAAAAAGAGTAGTGTTTTAGGGCAACTATGATAGCGGAATTGTGGAAAGTCCGAGTGTTCATTCTATATGATGACTTTTAAAATGACTCAAAAAATTTACCACGAGATTGTTTTTATCTTAGAAAGTGCCCCCTAATAAAAATATCATACAACTGGAAATTTGCAATTTCTATGAATTCATTCTACAATATCCGATGGTTCACCCCCAAAATATATATAGATTGGACCGGGGAAATACTATGGCGAAAGGACATTTTTTCTATAAATAAAATTAAAGGTGATATTTCAATGCTGTTATTATAATCATTGTATTATTATCATTGAATCTTGTTTATATATGTGAATGAAAAATATATATTTGAAATGTTAATTGTCCAATCTGGTAAACAACGCGATTTACCTTGAAGTAGAGGAGGTTGAATCCAACCTGTGATTATTGAAATGTTCTCTTACAGTATTTCCTGACTTTAAACAGTTTCTCTACATATGCTGATTTGGCATCGTGTACTATAGATGCCTTGAACGACGCGAATGATGTATACAAATTATGATGTAGTAATCGTTCTGTAATTTCATGAATTTGTGTAATGAAAATTATTTTATTGACGCCATGAAAATTTCTTCATTCGCTCTGTATTAATCATGTTGATAATTGATGAATCGAAATGTTCAGATCTTTATATTTTTGTACTCATATTGATCGAAATGCTTGTAAATAAAGTTATGCTGAAACTCTTATTCGCACTTGAATTCTCAGTTCTTTAATTATCAAATATATTGTGCTCTTTCCCAGCTCAAGTCCTTTGTCCTACATAAACTTTGTAATCACGGTATATCATGTTGTATGGAGTTTTTTTTTATTTTTTTTATTCAAGTTTAAAAAATTAAGGCGGGGCAAAAAGTTGGTTAAGCAATCTTTACATTACTTGTCATGTACATGATCAACGAAAACAGATAAATCCTTTTTTAATATTGATAATTTAATATCCGTGCATGGGTACAACGATGAACGATGGTAATCTTAAGCCCATTGACGTCATTCCCTTGTATTCCAATCCCTAGATACTTTAGACATTATTGGATATGTATCCGGTCAACATTATATCACCACATTTTCTTATACGAGAAACACATTCATTTTTATTTCATCTGGATGTACTTTTACAAGGACGTATTTATCTTAATCCAAATCCGGTCAAATGAATGATATATCAAATTGTAGAAATCGATTCTTATTGTATTTCTATTAACAATCAGTAGTGAATATTGCTTGTCGGTACACAGTTAAATAATTATACAACGCTGTTTACTATATGAACCTTATTGTATAAACAGTTGAAACAAATGTTTAAATCTTAACAACAATGTTTAATTTTCAATATCTAATTGTCAATAAATTAAACATGATTGTTTAAACGGTTAAACAAATGCTGTAAAGTTCATATAGTAAAGAGCGTTGTACAGCGTTTTTACTGTGTATATTTAGGCCTATAATACTTATATCTCCTCTCATTGCCTTATATGGCGCCTCAGTTCAGAATCATGCTCTTTAAGCCGTAAGATTAAAGAGGGGAAAATAAAGTTTAGATTTGAAATTGGAAGTAAAATAATCTGTTTTGTATACCAAATCGTCATTACAACACACCCATCAAATGTAAGCTTCATGAACAATGTATACATGAAAAGTGCAATGTACTTTTGAAATGACAAACATACATATAGGCCTGATGCAAGAGAGAGAAGCTATATTATTTTCGTTTTAGAAGGATGCATAGGGAACCAACAATAATGTGAAAGTTCTGTATATCCGCTGTTCTCCGGAAATTGGGCTGATAGAGATGCATATCCTTTTTTAAATTGGAATGAATTAACATGTGCATTTTCAAATATGATATCAACAGTACTGATGTTGGCTTAATCACTGATGGAGAAGAAATATGAATGCGTTTATTAGTTTTGATCATCTACTCCTCCAGTCATTTTCTTTTATATACTTTGATATTTTGCTCTATCGTGTTCTGATCGAAGTCATTTCAAAACATTTGGCAATATTATCCTTCAATGATTGTGACAATATCGATATGACTTCTGCTCACTTGTATGAGTAATAAACCAACTAATCACATTAGTGTATCATGAATGCGTATCACGTATCCATGGAATAGTAAAAACTATCACTTACCGAGAAGATTAAGCCACCAGACAGCTTTAATGCTAACACTGTGTAATGGTATCTTGACAAGATCAAAACTCATAGGAGAACATGGATCAAATAGGTTTCTCATTACCTCGTAATTATAGAACAGTGTCTACTAGTAAACGCTGCAGTCATCCCTAAAATAGTAACTCAATTAGGAAACATTTTGGATTAGGTTACGATGACAAGTACCCATTTAAGAGTCTACTGATGTGCTTCACAGACAATAGCAACACGGTAAAAGGGATGTCTCGAGATGATAATAATTAGCTATTTTTTTGTTCAGGAAAAGAGACAATGACAGATATGCCATAAATCTATTTTACACGTAAGGGATGCAAACATGTAACAGTGGTAGAATGTAAATGCTGTGCTATTAAAAAAAAACAACCCTCACCATCCCCCCCAAAAAAAAAAACCCCACCCGCACACATTCTTGAAGGATCAGGGGAGCGTTTCATCAATATTTTCATCCGACAAGTTGTCAGATCTGACATCTTTTGATGATTTTGATTGGCTGAGAGGCACTGTTCCTATGGTAACTGTCGGATAACATGGGACTTGTCGGATAAAACGTCCGACAAGTCCTTTCACGAAACGCCCCCCAGGAGTCCCGTTTTTAATCGTTGAGATCTGAGAATATATTTTATCGTTAAGAATTTTTTTTTATGACGATTTTTCTTCTAGAGAATGTCATGATATAATAAGTAGGCCTACATGTATCAGTAACACCCTTAATGTATATGGAAATCGGGAAAACAAAATATCAAAGTACGTGTGAACAGATAGAGCTGTGTACATTGGAAACCGGAAGAGTGAAATTATTATAGCATTTAGCATCTATCGTGACTCAATAAGCATAGGTCCCTGGAATACTCACCAGGGCATATCATGAGTGTGTATATATATCACATTGCTATTGTTGTATTCAGTGACAGAATTCGAACTAGATTCGTATCGGTTATTTTTATTCTGTGATTTTTTTCATAATCCAGTTAAACATAATACTACGATGACGATCATTCACTATTTTTGTAGCTAACTCTGCTTATACAATCTAAAACAAAATAAAAGGGTCACTTAAAGTTAATAAGGAAACCCCCTTCCATTCTTTCATTTCTAAGAAAAATAATCTTGTCAATTCTCTAATCTAATTCATTCATATTTGAAATTATAAATATTCAAATGCGCTTATGAATGCTTTTCAAATTCGAGTAGTGTATTCATCCCTATTCAGTTCATTAATAACGGTATCATTTGAAATATTATTTTTAAAATACATGCACTAGTCGAATAAATCAAAGTAAATGATGATTACAAGGCCGGATGATAACACCTGCATGTCCCTATCAACTAACAATCATAGATTACGAAGAAGGATATATTAATTAATACGATTTCATTATCACTTCATAGCTATCGTGATAACATTTTGAACATGTTAATTGAACCATATCCACGAAACACGTTAATGGTTTAACGCTAGGAAAGTTTTGGATTATATATATCAAAGAAAAGGTGTTGATAGAAGTTTTGAAATATGGACACTCCTTATCTTCATCCGCTCTTCAATAATTTCGAGTACACCCAACAAAAAGTTGAGAACAATAAAAGAAAGAAGTCAAACAAAAATGACATTACATGGGAATGCTCATTATTATAACTTTATTCAAAACGAGAAAGTTAAAAATGTTTCTTAATATGACACATTATACATTTTAGTCGTTTCAGTAAAGGGCTTGTCAGAAATCAAATTTAAACAAACGGAAATGTTTCATATTTCACATGTTAGATAAAATACAAAAGAAATGATGAGTCTGATACCATTTGCTCTGTCACTTGCATCCAGAATGAGTTTTTATAAGCGAAACTTTTCATGTTCAAAGACCTAAATGGGCAGAAGTCTTTGCGATACAGTCACTGTCAAAGCCGTCACAATTTCCTTTAAATAATAAAGTAAACAACGAAAACCCCAAGACCAGTTTGTTTATCAATAAACCAGTTCAATTTCATTAACAAATTAATGGATTTCCAACGGTTTCTTGCATGAATGTGTGTCCAGTATCCGCACATGAAGTCTTTATCCGAAAGTGACGAAATTTTCAGTGCATAAGTCTCTCTATTCAGAGATGGTTACAGATTGACCTTTTAATGGTGACTTTCATGGCCTATGGAATCAAAATGCCATATGTAAAGAATAGGGAAGTAGAGAATTTAAAATCGTTATTCTTGGAAAGTAAATTTAGTGCCCTAACCCCTTAACCGCGCTAATTTATTCTCGCAATATTAATTATAGCTTTCTACCATTTTGGCCTTTAAGGGGGGTGTATATTTGCGCCTTCCCGTGGGCATGTGTCGTTCCCTCACCTGTTGAACAATCTCCCTATATATAGCTAGCCTTTCACTGTGCCCCCTTTACAGTCAAAGTCATCGCCTCCCTGGTCGAATCTTGTTCATTCGAATACAGGAGTTAGAAAGTTCATAGTGTTAATTTGAATATTAGCACTATATTGGCAAGCCAGTAACTGTAATTTGACTATGTTCAGTATGGCCTAAAGAATAATGCTCTTGTGCATCATATAGGGGACTTGAATGGGTGATTAGAGAACCACCACACTGTAAAAACTGTGGTGTTAAAACTGACACCAATTGGTGTTAATAGAGGACCACACCCTGAGGTGTTAAAATTACACCCTAGAGATTGAACATAACACCAAAGAGTGTAAATGTAACAACCAAAGGTGTTGTAATAACACCTATAGGTGTAAAACTAGCACCACCAATTTAACACCGGTGTAAAATAACTGGTGTGGTCCTCTATGTACACCGGTTAACACCACAGTTTTTGCTGTGCATGTTAATAATAAAAGCGATGAATGACAAATTATGGAGTAATGCAGATCATTTGAAACACAATAAAGTTGTTCCCTCTTCAAGAAGTTGAGTGAATAATAGCTACCCCAGTATAGTGAATCTCGAGTGAAAGTGAAATTTTCATTCAGTTTTGAATTACCTTTGACTTTATATATAGTTTGGATGATGCGGTAACTCTATAAAGGATTACTCAAAGTCACCTTGAATTCAATCATTCTAAAATTGATTTATTGAGCGTTTGCAATCAAAACAAAATGTTGTTATTGGTAAAATTGCTCCGGCGACAATAATTGTTCCGATCTAAATTCCACACACTAATCGAATGACCATCTTCACTCCTGGGTCTAACCCTAAAAAGACTGGGGGGGGGGGCCTTTTAGGCCCCCCCTGTACATAAATCGCGATAACTTTTTTGCGCATGAAGCGTTCGCGCCGCCATTTCATGACTTTTTTCTCTTGAGTTTTGCGCAACTTTTGATACCAAATTTGTATACCCCCATGCCGCGGTTGCGGAGTTACGTAACATTTTCGTATCACATGTCACGTAAGAAATTGAAATTTGTATTCGTTTGTGTGTAAAGTGTATGGTATTTGAATGAATGTTATACACATTGTTTTCTAACTACATTTTTATTTGTTTCTTTCTATATTATGTCACTTGTGAATTCAAGTAGCAGTTCTAGGATATGAAAATAATGAAAAACATTGCATAAAAAAATAAAGAAATACATAAGAAATTAAAATCAAAGAAAAACATAAGAAAAGTAGTGCAAAATACCAGAATCGCTTGCACAACTATATTCTTGGGTGCAGGAAACACTGAATAGACAAGTAATGTCACACTTTAGTTGATTATGCTATAATTGATATTGAATAAGTTATATATTACACAAACCCAAAATATATCTAGAATACTCAAGAATTTGCAAACAGGAATTTATGGACCGCAATAGGTACCAAAATATGAAAAATTCAATTTTTTGATAAAAATTTGCATATTCGCATAATTAATTATGAATATAATTTGCATAAATTATGTGATATCTCCTATGCTTTGTTTTCACCAGCTAGTGTACATGTAACACATCACTTGTGTATCTTCCAAGATTGCTTTGTCTCATTGCAAGAGAGTGTAATGCAATAAAACATGCCAATTATTGTATTTCTCTACATAACGCATGCAGAGTACTTATTTGCATATTTAGTAATTACTAATTTGCATAAGCATATCTAATAATTCAAGCACGAAATAACACAATTCCATGATAAACAACCTCTTCTTACAGCTGAAAACCTTGAAACGGGAATTTATGGACCGCAATAGGTACCAAAGTATGAAAAATTCAATTTTTTGATAAAAATTTGCATATTCGCATAATTAATTATGCATATATTAAAAAATACAATGAATATCAGTATTTTGACTATGTTTTCTTTTAGAGGACATGACAAAGGATGTGTGTGCCAAATTTGGTTGCGATCGGACGACCAACGGCCGAGATCTTAGGGGGGGGGCCCAAAAGGCCCCCCCAGTTTTTCTAGCCTCCAAAATAGCCCAGTCTTTTTAGGGTTAACACTATATACCCTATCCTAAACTTAACTCTAACAATCCATGCCCTAACACCCTACATCTGAGGCGAAATAAAGCACAGAGTTATTCTCGCCGGAGCAAATATCATACGAAGTGGAAATTGCCCCCTACAGAAACAGGTACCACCTCTTCGTTCCAGTATCTCCCCATGCACAAGTTCAGTTATGACCCAAATGCACATCTGACCCTTTTATTGAGTCACATTGACTAGTGAGCGAGAAAGGATCGAGAGAGAGAGAGAGAGAGATTAAAAAAAACTCGGATCAGTCGATGCAAACTTTCGCACGTATGTTGAAGGCAATGGTGACAGTGGTCACGTGAGACAAGGTGTTGTCGCTCCATGCTTCATGATATCCGATTCGAATTTCAAAATGAAGGATCATAAGGGCCCAGTGCAAGGAATTCATGTCAAAAGATGAGGATAAACGTGGCGATGAATCATCTCTCTAGCTGCCCACTCAGACTGTCAAATAGAATCTCAAGAGAGGACATCGAGAGAAAGACACACTTTAAAGGGAAGTCAACCAATCTCTGTCGGTTTTAGAGCAGGAAAACAAAAGAAACCGGTCACTGAATTTGTGCGAGGTCCAATTAAATCAAGCCTAAAGCAAGTACGAACCAACAGCCAACAATGGATGGGAGACATTCCGAAGTCAAGACGTTCATAAAATCGTCCGTAAGTTAAGAACGGCTTTGTGAAACAGTCCCCTGGTCTGAAACATTCTCAGATCATACAAAATATGTGATAAATCAGAAAATGTGTCTCACAGACGGCTACTCTATAACACCCACCTGCGTACCTGATGGTGTGCGAGTTTGGGGGTAGGGGGCACTAGCGGGACAGTCTGTTCCCCTGACGCCTGACGAGTCACAACCCATGCAAAGGACGTATCCCTGCCCCCCTGACGAGCTTGAATACCTATTTTGCCCCCCCTGACGAGCTTGAATACCTATTTTGCCCCCCCCCCTGACGAGCTTGAATACCTATTTTGCCCCCCCCCCCCTGACGAGCTTGAATACCTATTTTGCCCCTCCTGACGAGCTTCATGACTTTTTTTTTGCTTGTCAAATTTTTGGGTGGACGAGTTTCGAATTTGCCCCCCCCCCTGTGAAAAATCCGAGGTACGCCACGGGGGGGGGGGCGCAGGCAGTTTGGGAACAGGGTGGACAGAGTGAAAATGTTAAAGCTCACTAAAGTGACAATCGATGCACTCTAAAATGCTGAGTAAAATTTTAACCTGTATTGGGTGGAAAGGGCCGGAACATGGAGCATTGTGACCCAGTGGATTAGCCTTCTGACTTTGAAACAGAGGGTCGTTGGTTCGAATCCCAGCCATGGTGTTATTTCCTTCAGCAAGAAATTCATCCACATTGTGCTGCACTCAACCCAGGTGAGATGAATGGAATATAATGAATGAATATTTCTTGAAATGCCACCGCGCTGTAAAAGGCTGTGGGGGCTAAAACCAGGGTAATAATATCTAAGTCCTTTGGAAGGGCATAGGGACTTATTACATTATGGCTCGTATTCTGAAGTCGTGTTTAATTTAAACTATGGTTTTAAGTTGTGGTTTAACTATGGAAAGCCAGTTCTTACATAAATATCTAACAGTAGAGGTTCCATGTATCAGCTCATTTGACTCCCAAACCATTATCATGAACTGCCTGGGAATGGTAAGTATGACAGTTGTCTTCACCATTAAAGAATTAGTAAAGAGCACAGTAACCAGCAGAAGCAATCACCGTAAACGAAATTTCGAAACGCTTGGCTTCCCATAATTGTAGCACAGAGTTAGACCATGGTCTGAGTTAAAGCCAACTTCAGAATACGGGCCACTTTGAAATTCGCTGTTAAAGAATTGCGTTATTATTATTATCATTATTATTATTATGCATGTTTGCTGTTTTTTTTTTTTTACATATGTTGTGCTATTTCAATGCAACATTGCGTAAAAATTTACAAACAATTGTAAATATCTTTTAACCCAACCAAAATGCATGTTCCCATTTTACCAATATTGGGTAAACCTTTTTTTAGAGTGTGACATTTCATCTCGTTTTGTTTTTGCTGATCAGAAACTGTTTTCCCTCATCCCAACCACGCCGCTCCCACTGAATAATGCATATTGTCATGATTGTATTGGCGGTAGTACAGGGATAAGGGACAAAAGCCCGTTTTCTTCAAGCGAAATCAAATACTTTTTTAATCGTCCTGCAATACTGTTAAAACAATTGATTTGTATTCATACGCTTACATTATGATTACCGACTTGCAAAGAGAGTTCGAGAGAGTTCGATCGAGAGAGAGAGAGAAAAAAAATCCTCTCGCTGCAATCTGCAAAATGAAGAATATTGCCAAAAAATTAGGCGAATAACTCGTCACTTTTGTATGGAAAGTGATATTGTTTTGAGTATTACTCATAACCAGGTAGCCTAGCTAACTGGCTGTGTCTCTAGAGGGAATGTTTGTGATTCTTTGAGTTCATACTCCACGTTATATTTTGCCATTGTGTTCTTGAGAACTATGGAGCACTGAAACAAATCTTTCTCTATATAAATTGTATTTCGATACTATCGAGATTACATTATGAACTATGCAATGTATACATTTGTTTGTATGATTCGTCTACACATTCACTATTTATCGGCTCATTTCTAAAAATTCTAACCAAAGTTCATTATTGTAAACATTAATATCAATGGCATTGTGTAGATAAACAGATTAGACCGTATAAATTTGAATATGAGAGTTAAAAGGAAAGAGGCCATTTTGGATTCAGAATTTCGAAATACATGAAATAGAAGTATTGAGGTTTTCGTTAATGAGAGGGCGTACTGCTTCCTTCTCGAAAAGACATGTTGAGTTTTTGACACCTCAATGCTTTCGCCAAATGAATTTCCAAAGACCATATTATCAGAGCAGGCTTTTTTTAGAGCATTTATTACAAACTTTTTTATTTGAAATTTTTTTTGTGTGTATTCTTTGATCACGTTTTTATCACTGGCTAGCCTGATTAGGCAATCAAACTTTATTTGTATTCTTGATTGTGGCGACATGCAGTGAAAAATCTCAACACTTATAGTTGCTTCATGTACTTACGGCAGGTCTGACATAAAGGAGAGTATTGAAGAAAATCACCTTTCTATTTTCTTTCCTCCTTGTCAGATTTTTATTTTATAAGAAAGTGCTTCCGGAATAGTGTTGACCCCTGACCCCCGTTTTTTATTTATTTTCGGAAATCTTTTACCCTTCAGGGGCGGATCCAGCTTTTGCTAATAGGGGGGGGGGACGAAAAATATTTTCATCAACATTTGTCTCGATTGGCCGCTATAATCTTTTTAAGTTTTAACTATATGTTAGTTTTTATTGTTATAAACAAGAAAAGGTATCTCATGTGGTCTTAATATATAATGCAAGCGCGAAGCGCGAGCCAAATTCTTTGATATTTTATGTCATTAGAACTGAAGATTCTGAGCAGTTTTAATAATCATGAACAAAAATAAGTATCTAACAATGCAAGCGCGAATTTTTTTTATAGTAATGTGAAAGGGACTCAATTGGGACTGTTTTTAGTGATTAATGAAGAGGATACATGATCACCAATTAAATGAGAATGCGAAGCGCGAGCTCAAAAGTTTTGATATTCCGACCTAGAAACTGGACAGTCTGAGCGCATTTTTATTTAAATAAAGAACAGGCTGTGTGTCTCAAACAATTAAATGCGAGCGCGAAGCACGAGCTTAATATGTTGATATACTGACATGATATAGGAGCATTTTGACAAATTTTGGAAAGAATTTCCAAAGAGGATATGTATCTCACAAATCAAACAATGCGAGCGCGCAGCGCAAGCTGAAAATTTTGATATAACAATTTGTGTTAATCAAACAAAAGATTGAAAGCTTGATGTGCGAGCTAAAATATTGTGTGCAAATTGATTTCAGAACTGGATATATGAAGTGTCATTTAATCCTCTTGAATGGGATTCATTACACGGGCAATGCGAGCGCGAAGCGCGAGCGAAAATATTTATACAGAGTCTATTTTCAAATTCTTCCCCTCACCTTTTTCTTGTTTCCTTTCGGGGTCGGGCCGGCCGTTACGAGGCTGTAAATTACACATCATGGGTATAATACCCCTTTCTTACTTTTCTTTCTGTTTTTCGTAGTTTCTATCGAGATAAAGAGTACACTTTTTCTGCAGGTTGTCAAAAAATAGGGGGGGGGCCGGAACGCGAAATTATTTTTCCCACCATATTTCTGGACCAAAATACGAACTCATTTGCATACAGCCAATCAGAGACGATTGTTTTTTTCCTCTCGATTTTTCGTCTTCAGAATAAGAGTACGCATGCGCATATGCTGGGGCTGTGGACTTAGTGATGTGTACAGTGAACTAAAAAGTTTTGGGCACGGCAGGGTCGAGCTAAAAATAGTTTCCGCGCCTGCCCTTGACAAGGTTAGGTTTTCAATCTAAGCCAATGGTCAACAGTTCGATGAACCCATGCTCTCCATTCCGCCTTTTTAATGCACATATTCCCCTATAAAAGTCTCCAAACATGCTGTAAGCATGATGGCAAGTGATCGAGAAACATTGAATGCTAAAAGCCAGTTCCTGTGATCTTACAAGAATTGTTTCAGTTTTTCAGTTTAGTTTATTTTCCATTATTTATAAACAGACATTTACATGCTTGACATGATCGAGTATAACATAATTATCTTGAGTTGAAATAAATGGTTCTTGAGACAGAAATCATACGCAATAAGAATTCAAATCAGTGAAAAATGGAGGGGCATAAGTTGAAAGTAGAGCTTGTGAGTTATAGGCCCCAATGGAAGGAGATAAGATATGAGGCTATATAGTTATTAAAAATAACAAAGTAAAAGAAAAGCAGAAGTTTATACAGGAATAGTGAACCAATCGGTTTATCACATCTGTAGCACGCATTGGAAGGAAATTGTGTAGTGGAATGAAATGGAAAAGACTCTTGGCATCTGTTTTTTTTTTATTTTGCCTGGATGCGTACCTGCTAGTAGGTTTAAGTAACATGGAACTACTTACAGTAGGCCCATGTTAATGGTATGTTTGTTCTTCTCTTGTTTGAAATCCCGCAATACTGTCTATCTGATTATCAAACGAAAACGATCACACCCAAGAAAGAATCCAACTTGAACCACTGAATTACAATATACATGTATAATTTATTTATTGCTTTATACATAATGATGACCTCCGTAAACAATTATCATTGCCAGGAAAATATGCAAAACCTGGCTAATAATGATCACTCGTGGTAAATGTCGAAGTAATCATGGTAATAGGCCTACAGTCTTGAAGTAACATAAGTGCATAATCCAACAAGCAATTTATCTTACATATACTTTGATCTATACGAGAGGGGGTGAAATTATTAAATGGTAATCGGAAATGTCTTCTTGAACGTGTTAGATCTTCTCAACAGTCATGTCACTTCAAAATATAGTTTTGTCAATATATTGATTTGATATTTTTACTGGACATGGTTTGTATACTTGGATAAAGAGAGGGAGAGAGGTTTGTTGCTTTACGTTGGCATTTCATGACTTGGCCTTAAAGCTACTGCAAAGTCCGCTAGAAGAAATGCTGCTAAGAATGAAGTGCTAACAAGACGGTAACATCTACTTCCAATCAGTAGTCAGTCAGGTGATAGTTCACTTAAAATCTTTTCATAATGTTATAGCTGTGATTTTACAAGACACGGGAAATGCAATCATGTAATAATTCTCCTCTTATTAGCCGTTCAAATCCCGCATGTCTTTAGAGCTCGCAATGATGAGCTCCGTTGGTAAGACAACCCTAGTTAGGATCAAGTTTATCTTTTAGTTCAGGAACTGATAAATGCACATGCTATGCTTTTCCTTGTAGTCTGACTGCGTCATCATAGGAAGGTGGAGGTGCAGGATACGATGATGGGCCTGGTCCTGATGAAGGTCCAGGTCCTGTCCCTGGTGGTCCAACTGGGTAAGTATATCCTCCAGCGGTACTAATTACAGAGGGAGAAGGAAAAATAGATATTTATAAATGAACGATGACAACATACCTGAACAGTTGCTTTAGAGATAAAGATTTGATTTGCTTTTACCTGGTGGGTGTTTCATAAAGCTGTTCGTAAGTTAAGAGCGACTTTAAGAACGACTGGTGATCCTTTCTTGTGATAAATGGTATATTGAATTGGCGATGGTTTAGCGCGTAAGAAGGGTTTCCCAGTCATTCTTAAGGTCGCTCTTAACTTACGAACAGCTTTATGAAATGGTCCCCTGGACCATATTCATCACTAAGTAAGGATCTCGCAGGCTGTCACCAAAATCCTATGTTTTGATTGGCTGAGTACTGTACTATGGCAAATCTCAATGAGTGCAGTTTTAATTGACGATGAAACGATACCATCATGGTAAAATCGGTATCATGATGATTTGTGATCACATGTTTATCAGAACCCCAGGTTAGATGATCTTGATCTTCTAAATAACAGTCTGAACCCCTACATTATTTTTGTTACACCTATCAATTTACCTCGACCCCTAGACTATATTCCTTGTTAAATCAAAACAAGAAATCAGTAACACAAATATAAAGCCAACTTGATAAATAATCTGAAGTTCTAAATGGCTTTCTAAATGAAGTTCTAAATAATCTGAAATTCTAAATGGATGGAGGGATTTTAACTTACGGTCTATTGCTACCAGGATTTGTGTAGCCTCCAGGTTGGGTGGGACCAGGTCCTGGTTGTGTGTAACCTGCTGGTTGGGTGGGACAAGGTCCAGGTTGAGTGTAGCCTCCTGGTTGGGTGGGAACAGGTCCTGGTTGAGTGTAGCCTCCTGGTTGAGTATAGCCTCCTGGTTGTGCCCCAGGAGGAGGCGGATATTGTCCGGGTTGTCCTTGACTTCCACCAGCCATCCAGCCATTATCAACAGGCTGTGAGGATGGGGCACCACCCCACCCCAACACACCAGAATCTTGCAACCGCGCCATACTGCTACTCCTCTGTGAATTGATCCCACCGGTCAAACTTACCACACTATGTGTGCGCGATGTCCTGACCGTATGCTGCATGCTTTGGTGATAGGAATGGGTCATCGAGCTCTGGACTGTCGTCTGATTTCCTCCGCTCATGGTCACCGTTGTAACACGTCCGGATGGCCTGTACTTGAAGAGCAAGAAAAATCCTACAAAGAAGAGGATAACTGCGGTTGAGCAGATGCTTCCACCGTAGTACGACACTCCAGTCATGACCGAGAGAACGATACCGGCTACGAACACCGTGACAGCTGTACAGAGTAGAGCGTAGATGTTGTTTATTCGACGACGCCTAGAAAAACTGTCTTCACGGTGATGGTCATTTACAAAGATCGCCATGATGCTGTCACTAAACACTCCGTTGGAAATCCAAAGAATAATACCTTATGCTCTGAGTACTCCAAGGAATATCCCCTCGTCTGTAATCCTAAGAATGATATCCCCAAGATCTCTGTTCTTCAAGGAAGCATTTTACACCTGTCCTCTCTGTAAATGTGTCATGGAATAGGAGAAGGAGAAAATATACTCTTAATATTGTGTTAAAATGGTGCTTTAAAAATAAATGATGGTTATAGATTTATCCAACACAATGAGCCGACTATACAGAGATAAACATGTTCATCAATATTTCTGACGTAGTCTAGAAGAAAAGTTGTCATATCGTCATGGTCATTGAGTAACCTGCCTGCATTCACCTGCCATACTTTCCGTGGGGTGATGCTTTGGAAAATGCCAGCTCGTGTTCTGTTTTGCTCTTTATATGGAAATAACCTCTGGGATATGTTGACTATGAATTTTAATTTAATTATAATGTTTTATCACCAAAAATTAAATATTAAAAAAATAGATTACCGAAAACGTAATGTAAAGATATACTCGATATACATGTACATGTACTGCGCTTATTCGTTCAAAAATCATTTTAGGTCCACCAAGTTGATTTGAATAAATGGAGAAAAAAATAATAATTTAATCGAAATCGAGTATATACATGTATATACATTAAAATACCTTATAATATTCAAGTCTTATTAATTTTCATGAAACAGGATTTATATACCGCGCACAAAATGTTTGTATCAAAATTAGGGAAACTATTTTTTCACATACTATTTCTCTTGTGTATATTAATACCAAACATTTTTTATATAAACCATATAGCATGGGTTCATCTGGAAATATTTGGAATCATCATCAGATCATCCTTGTAAATTAAAGTGATTAAATCAAGAGATTTCTTTCTCTTTGAAACTACGAAACTCGAAACATGTGATATTCCAGTAATAACATACGTGACAAAAGTAAATGTGTGATGTCATCGGTCAGATGAATTGAGCACTTCCCATTTCCACACTTCCAAACATATTTTGCTGATAAAAAAAAACAATTTTTTATACACTAAATTTTGTCAATGTTAAATGAACAAAATTTAGATAGCAAACTGTTTAGTGGTATCATGGACCTACTCCCATGTAATGGTCTATATTGCAAAACACTGGTCTACTTTTGACATAGTATATACTGAAATTGAATACATTTTACTCTCTAAAAACAGGATAAGAAAGAATAAATGTATCACTTACCATTGCTTAGCTTGGTTCCTTGATAGAGGTGACACTCGTGACTACTGTACCTTCATGTCATTTTGTCGATGGTCATTGTCATACATTAATGATATATATAAAATTTTAGGAAAGACATCAAGAACATATGAACTGGTTGAACAACTTGAATTGCGTCATAGCCCTATGTATCACCCAATACCATGAATACCCTGTATGCCGAGTGATCGTGCATTTGTGCATGACAGAAGGGGGTCTATAGGAACCTATACAATGAAAATCCTTTAGCGTCCTAGACAACAAGTAATACATGCAGAGGTAAAATCGATATTGAGGTGTATAATGTATTTCGAGGTGTATAGTCTTCGTAACTATAGTGGTTCTGTTCACCTGTGTCTTCTGTCTTTATTCCACTCCTTCTCTCTTTGTCTGCCTGTGTCTTCTGGTTTTATTCCACCCTCTCTCTCTCTGTCTGCCTGTGTCTTCTGACTTTATTCCACACCCTCTCTGTCTGCCTGTGTCTTCTGACTTTATTCCACTCCTTCTCTCTTTGTCTGCCTGTGTCTTCTGACTTTATTCCACCCCCTCTCTCTGATTGTCTTTTGACTTTATTCCACCCTCTCTCTCTCTTTGTCTGCATGTGTCTTCTGACTTTATTCCACACCCTCTCCCTGTGTCTGCCTTTGTCTTCTGGCTTATCCAACCATCACTCTCTCTGTCTGCCCGTGTCTTCTGACTTTATCCCCCCCCCCTCTCCGTCTGCCTGTGTCTTCTGACTTTATTCCACCCTCCCTCCCTCTCTCTGTCTGCCTGTGTCTTCTGACTTTCGATCCACTCCCACTCTATTTGTCTGCCTGTGTCTTTTGACCTCCCTCCCCCCTCTCTCTGTGACACATATCTCTCCATCTCCCTCTCTATACTTCCACTTGCACACATACACATACACAGACACCCGCACGCACGTGATTCCCACACGCTTACACAAACACAGTACACGCACGCCCGCACCAAAACAAAATCACCCACAGACAAATTCACACCCTCACGATTACTTTCCTTTGTCTCAAGCTTCTTAACTGCCCTTATCACCCTCCTTATTCCAACTTAAAATATAATTATTTTTTTCCCGTTAGTGGATATACAAATTTTGGTCATTTCAATTCTTATCCACGCACATACGAAGAAAAGAAAACACCGTTTTTACTTCCTTTTATTCTTCCCCAACTGTGATATACTTCACTTCCAGAAGTCAAAGCGCATTATTTTGTATTCAGAAATAAAACAATGCATTTAAACAAAAATGGGGAAAACGCTTGTTTCAATTAAAGATTCAAAGAATAACGAATAAAAAATGAATAGACACAGTTAAAATTATTTAAACATAACATGATATCATGTTGCTTTATATGCGTAAGGGAATAACAAGAAGGGGGTGAATAATGACGTGCTTTTATTTTTCCTATACTAGTTTTACTTCTACATCTCGACTATCATTATGATGATTGAGGATTGATATTTAGCAGAGCCATGTGCTTCATATACAAAGAAAGAAAAACTAAGAAAAAAAACGTCTATGCACAATTATGAAAATACTCAATTACAAAGGGGAGATAAAAAACAAGCACCACTTATTACACTTATTACACTTATTACACTTATATTGCATAAAGCGCACATAAGGATTGTACAGTATATACCATTTCCTATTTGGTACCAATTTAATGTCCACGTGGAACTAGATGTGATCTTCCCAAAGAACGTAATATTGGTCCATTATTTCTTTGTTATATTAAAAAATATCTGGCAATTAACACATTTCAAGTAATGAATATAATAAGAAATTACTATGATACAGTTCTTTCGCAGACCAGTGTAGAACCAACCAACATAACCAATATAAAACACCAAACATGAACATAGCACGAAATAAAAGTTGTTTTAAAATATTTAAAAAAGTGGCAAGTCAACTTTGGATATTAAATAACTTAAAGAACACCAAATCAGTTTGATAAAAACAGCAAAAAAACAAAGATAAAAACGATTCAAATGCCTCTTGATCAACATCAAGAGAGTAAGGATACAATTTTTTTTCTTTGGACATTAACTAGTGCGAACAGTCTTCCTAATTTCCAGTAGAAACGTTATACAGAATACAATATCAAATATCAAGCCAACCTAACAATATTATTGATTATGGTTTTCACTATTCTTCCGAGTTAAATAATAATAATGATGATAATAATAATAACAGTAATAATAATCATAATATTAATAAGAGTAATAATAATAATGATAGTAATAATGAAAACAATAACATTTATTCGGCAGTATATTGTTGCTTAGTAAAAAAAAACATTGCCTTTTTCTTATTTTGTCGTTGAATAGAAATCAAGCATTTTGAATTTAAAAAATCATTATACATCAGTCGACTTCTCTATTCAGGTTCATTTGCCGTATATGCAAAAAGGAAAATGGGGAAAACATTTTAGCCCATTGAGTCATAGTTAGATCTATTGCATAGTCGATTTACCTGGATTTCTGCTCTGACCATATTAATGGTTATCATTCAAATTTGAAACAAACAAAGCAAGCCAAATGCAAAGAGCATTTTTAAGTGGTAATCTTCTTATATCAAAACACTAGCCACATTACATGTAAATCAATGGTACCCTTTTCAAATTAGAACTTCAAACGCTTATAAAATATATTCTGAAATAGTTGTTATGCTCCTGAATTGTTTAAGATAGCAGATAATGCTTACGTCGTGAAAATAAGGAACAGAGAGGACGTTTTATCTGGTAAAAATTCATGCTCAGTACACTTCCTTAAGACTGAGCACGCTTAGATTGATTCTCGTCTGAATCTTCCATCCTCTTTCCCTGCCATCCGGTTTCAGAGGTGTTTTCGGAAACAATTTTCTCATGTTCTTGTCTATCTGTATGAGTAACCATTCAAACATCCGATTCCATTATCCTAGTTGGCGATGCAGAGCGAGAGTAGGTACGGTAGTTTCTTAAAACCTGATCGTAAGAAGGTGGGATAGGGGTGGGCGTGGTAGCACGAGGTTCCCCTTCAACGATAATAGGCACCCTATGTACCCCCTGGCCAGATCCGTCTACCTCTAATCTGTGCACCCCGTGGTCCCCTTCAACCATGATGGGTACAGTGTGTACTCCATGGTCCCCTATCCCTGCATGTGACCTATTTGCTCCATAGTCTCCTTGAACGTTGATAGGTACCCGATGTACCCCCTGGTCTCCTTCCTCCATGGGTAAACCGTGTACGCCAGGATCACCTTCAATCATAATGGGTACGCTATGTACCCCCTGGTCCCCCACCTCTAGGGGCATGTGTCCTGTAGGGTCTCCTTCTAGGTTGATTGGTACTCTATGGACTCTGTGGTGTGTCTGTGCCTTTGGGTTAACAGGTGTCGACGTATCTATGGGTCCTCTCATTAGATGCTCCGTCTCGCCACCCCTTGATTTTCTTTACAATAGTAAGGAAGGAAGAAAAAAAATGTATCAATTAAAGAGATTAGCACTGCTTACATGGTGTTTGAAATTGTCATTGCTGACTTAAGTAAAAGGATTTTATGTGGGAACAAAGACAATAACACTTAAACTGAAACAACTCAAGCAAGACAAATCAAGAATTCATTTAAATGGGAAAAATCAAAGACAATGAAAACATTGTTCAGATGAGTTAGTCAAGATCATATGAGAAAAAAATGAAGGTCGATCATCCATGTGCGCTTCTCTTCACTTTCATTTTTAGAATTACATTTTCTTTAAACGAAATTATGATAAATCTCTAAAAAAAAAAGCTCATGGTTATACGAAGGATCCTATTGAAACTTGTTGACATAAGCGTGATTACATTTTGGAATAAACGAAATTCTCTTACTTAATAATCAGTTCACGCAAAGCATCTTCTAGTTTGGCAAAGTCCCCGCTGAGGGTATCCTCCCGACGGGACTCTTGGGGTGGTATGCCCTGGCCATGACCGTTATCACCGAAGTGGTCTTCGTCTGCCGTCTGCATATCCATTGTGAATTCAGAGAGATCGTTGACCATCATCGGACGATAACCCCCTGGTGTAATCCATTGTGGTGTTGACAGAGGTCGTGTCGATGAATTCGGCATGGAAGAAGGAGTGTTTTCAGTAGCAGTTACATAAGTCCTGGTTGTTGCATCCGATGGTTGATCACCCATATGACTTTGATGGTTGGAAGAAGTTCCTTGATGCGTATATTGCATACTAGACTTAACAGGAGATCTTTTAATCTCAGGTGATTGTTCGGACACGTCGCTCATCTGGTACTTTCCATCGGATTTGAACTGCGCCTTGTATTGCTTGTACCTGGTTGAAGTCCTAAAGCAACACTTGAACAACATATAAAACAGTCCAACCACAAGTATTACTACCCCTAAGACAAGCATTCCAATGCCTAAACTCCAGACAACATGGGATATATTCTTCAAGATGATCACGATCACGACCCCTGCTGCTGTCAAGAATAAACCAAAGAATATGAAGACGACAGCGGTGATGATCTTACATTGCATTCCTTGAGGGACCAATGTGAGGTTGACATCCGGTCGAACGCTCCATCTTTTCTTCATCTTCTCTTGTCGACGTCGTTGATCACGATTCTTCTTGCGAAGAACGACGGAGTTGTCTTGGTTTTCGCCATGATGACGAATTTCGTCACGCCGAGAGTGATCATGTTCACTGCTATTCTTCCACCGCCATTGATCCGTTTTTACGTTATCAGCCATGATCTACACAGGGGAGGTGACAAATAAGGAATACATAAAGTGATTAAGCATTTATCTAGTGTATATTCTGTATGATCATTATCATACTGAATTATCGTCACTTTTATTGGGAATACACCTTATCATAATTTCTAATAATCTCTGAAAGGGAATCCAGACCAAAACTGCATTGCAGCGTGCATTTTTTTATTACGATCAAGTTTATCATTGATAGCTGTACTATCGATTTAGTTGCATATTTCGTTTCGGGTGGCAATCATTCGAAGCATATCAAAAAAGAATGTAAGTTTATCATAATGGCTTTCATCATAATTTAAAGTGGAGTAAGTATTCGTCATTACACACCTGTATATTATTTTGAATTATTTGGGTGTCATGTCAACTACATGTTTAAACAAATCTTTAGCACCAAAATATTGTTTAAAAAAATCCATTAGATACAGGCAACTTATTTAGACATACTTCATTTATTTAGCACCAAAATATTGTAAAAAAATCCATTAGATAAAGGCAACTTATTTAGACATCCTACTTCATTTATTTGTAATTGTATTTCATCGCTGTAATCTTTTATCACGAACTCTGTCAAATGTCATAATAAAGGGATTATCAATTATTTGATTACGAGAAATCTTGGATAGAGACTTCGGTTGAAATAACAATTACCATAGCAACATGTCATACTGTTAACGGCTTTTCACCCAGGAGAACAGCAGTTAATATTTTAATTTGGCTTTTTAACTCTGTCCCGTGAGATTATTGTATACATTATGCTGGTTTTTTTTAAGAAATGAAATACTTAAATTACGGATTTCTTATCTCTCTTTGGTTGTCAATGAATAAATACACTTTCAAAATGGATTAAAATAATTAAAAAGGATTGGTAATGGTAGAAATGACTAACTTGTAGGTGAATACATTTTTTGTTACCCAACTATCAGACAACAATGAAATCATTAATCCATCGCCATTGGCGATAACGTTTGAAGGTGCACTTTAAAAACAAATCAGTCAAAAATGACCAGTTACTGAGGTCATCTGGGTGCAATTGTTATTTTAGTCATATTTGACTATTATAGTCGTATTTACAGAGTTATTTCTAACTAGAATATATGTCAGAAATGTGACTAGCATATCAGTTGCACCCAGCTGACTACTTGTCTAGTCAATTTGACTGATTTGTTTGTGTGTATGGGGGGGGGGGGGGTAGAGTTTCATATTCTAGAGAATCCAGACTCATTCTTCTCACTACATTTCGTAAGTATCACCACAAAGGTGGCTAAAAAAACAAAGCTATTGTTAGAAGGCGACGAGTGAAATGTCAACCCAAAGAAATATATTGGCTGACTTCTCACGCATGTGTGAAAAAGTCCCAGAAGTTTCCCTTTATTGTGTCAAACAGAAACTATTATTTATGTGCGAAAGTCTGTTCCTCGTCTAGCCCCATGCCAATGTCACAAATATTTGTGTTGTTGTTTTTATTGTTATTGATGTCGGTATGGGTTGGGCAAATACTGTAGACCTATACATGAAGATGGGTCGTTCCGTTTTCTCGAGTTTTTGGTTTGGGCAGAATGAACATATGAAGTCATGTGATGTTATTATTTATACAGATTTTGCAGGCCAACATTTATTTTTGTTGGTGAAGAACGCATGTTCTCATTACCCCATATGTCTGGACCTACTTCGGTCAAATCGAACCATCGAAAATACAATGTCTGATTGGAATTTTTAATGACTAATTGTTTCACCTAAATAATTTGGGCATTATACACCTATACACACAACTGTGCATTGTCCTTTCATTATTATTATATTTAATTCGATATATGCATTTAAAAAACTATTTAATCATAAATATCATGAATTTGCCCGTGTTTTTTTTATTTATTCGTATGACGTATTTGTCCATATTTTGTTTTATGTGGTAAGCGGTTGGAGCCTAAACAATCCCGTAGCTCTCTTCTAATATCTAGGCCATGATGCATTTACTAAATATGATTAGACATAACTTTTTTTTCTTTTTTGACGAAATACTATTTTGTTTATATTTTTTTGTACTTCTTGTTTTGAACAAAATATTGGCAAATGCCAGTGACGTTCTAATAAATCCAATCAATCAAATTCAAATTCAAATAGTTAAATAAATTTAATCCAAAAACAAATAGGAACTTTCTCAACTTGACAATAAAAATTAGAAAAGTCAGTTACATCAGAACTGCATGGAACTCTAAGACAAGCGGTCATGCAGGTGAGTTGTTTTAAATTCCAAAATTGAAGGTGATATACATCTTGGAATTTGATGTTTTGGATCAAAACTCATTGGGAAAATTTTTTTTACACAGAGTCATGCCAGTAGTTTCAAACTGTGACCTTCATAAAAAACACACTATGCTTACTGCACTTGTAAACACACCAGGGAAAGAACAAAAGCATACCGATACAGTGGTACAATTATTATAAAACTTATTTGGTTAGGGAAGATTTATTCAGCATATGTAGTCATCCAAATCGACAGGGCTTGGCATGATTTGTGTGTAATTAAAGATGGAACGATTTCTAACAGCATGCACAGTAGTGAATGTGCTTAAAGGACAAGTCCACCCCAACAAAAACTTGATTTGAATAAAAAGAGAAAAATTCAACAAGCATAACACTGAAAATTTCATCAAAATCGGATGTAAAATAAGAAAGTTATGGCATTTTAAAGTTTCGCTTATTTTCAACAAAATAGTTATATGAACGAGCCAGTTACATCCAAGTGAGAGAGTTGATGACATCACTCAATCACTATTTCTTTTGTATTTTATTATATGAAATATAAAATATTTTTATTTTCTCGTCATTGTCATGTGAAATGAAGTTTCATTCCTCCCTGAACACGTGGAATTCCATTATTTTAACATTTTGTGCTTCAGGCATGAGGTCCTAATCATCAAATTCGTAAAAATTGAAATATTGTATAATTCAAACAATAAAAAACAAAAGAAATAGTGAGTGAGTGACATCATCGACTCTCTCATTTGGATGTAACTGGCTCGTTCATATAACTATTTTGTTGAAAATAAGCGAAACTTTGAAATGTCATAACTTTCTTATTTTACATCCGATTTTAATGAATTTTTCAGCATTGCGCTTGTCTGATTTTTCTCTATTGATTCAAATCAACATTTTCTGAGGTGGACTTGACCTTTAAGTGTATCTGTGATAATAGAGAGATCAAGAGAAATGTTGATAAACAGCATTATTAAAGGGGTACTCCAGGCTGAAAGTAACATGATTTGAACAGATAAGGAAAACTCAGAAAACAAAACATTGAAAATTTGATCAAAATCGGACATGGAATAAAGTTATGACATTTTAAAGATTTGCATTATTTCGGCCAAACAGTTCTGTGCATTTCTTCATTAAAATTTCAATGAACAAACTGATAATGTCATATCCCCACTTGTTCTTTTGCATTCAAAATTTTACCCAAAGAACTCTACAAGTTGGGTCTACAACTGATTAATGCATTAGATATCCTTACCGCAACCTATTTTTTATCAAAGGATGACATATCGTTATGTATGAAAGAATGAAATGATTATGATTTATTGTATAAGAAAAGGGAAGGTGGGGATGTTAGTGACATCATCACCCCACCTAATGAATATTCATGACGACGTGCATAATAACCGTTTTCACAAAATATTGCTAAATTTATAAATTCAATAACTTCATTATTTGTTATCAGATTTTGATGAAATTTTCAGCACTTTGTTCCGTGAATTTTACTCTATTTATTGAGATATAAATAATTCAGTCCGGAGTACTACTTTATGCTCTATTCGAGTTTCATATCCGAAATGATACACATTTAACTCTTTTTTCTAATGATTTAGAAGCCCCATCCCCTTACCCTTTCTCCTGGGGATTTCTAAGATGAAGCAATAGGCCCATGCATGTCAAAATACATTAGTCTGTAATGTAAGAATGTTTTGATTCATTGGTGATAGTAGGTTTTCACTTATTTCGAACTTTTCGTTTGTTCGTCGTTCTCGCTTATTTTATGAATAATCTTCAAGGCAAATATTTATTTCCACTGTTCTGCAGACGGGGGTAATCTTAAAGTAAACTGCCAAAACCTTATTCCTCTCATATACACTATACCATCTCCAGAGCCCTAACAATTACCAATTCCCATTAAATCATCAGCGCGTATGTGACATTATGCATATCCCTACACCGAATTATATTCGCATAATCTATTGTTTCATACTTACGGTAATTATCCTTTACGATCTGCAGAATTCTGGTCTAAGATTGGGTTGTCTCGCCATCCGGAAGCACTATGTGATGGGCGTAGCGCCATGGAACTTCATAAACTCCGGTATATCCACATCGTCAGAAATATATGTACTACGTAGACCCAAACTGCTTGTAGTATTTGAGTTTAGACGGCATGTATATATTACTCAAATATAGTCAGCAATGACACCAGAGACCGCAAATATACCAAGAGAATGATATTCTTCGTCATATTTAGTTGTGCACGTTTTATGGAGATATCGGTGAATAGATCAGGCTACACACCATCGAGCTAGTGTTCCGTACACCCACCATCGAGCTGTCGTTCTTTTTCTTCACTGTTTGGTGGTTCTCTTCTTTTCAATTATTCTCGTTCTCACTCTCCTTCGCTTTCAGAATAGAACTCAGTGTTGCACGAAGGTTTCAATTGACAAACCAAGGAAAAAGGCGCGGAGCTAGACCACAACAAAGGATTTGCGGAGTCGCATTCCGTCACACAATCCCCAAACTTCAGGGTTGGTGTACCCATTCATCTCTGGGCTCTGTTCATACCGTGACATTATTCGACGGGCCCTTCGATTACAATCGATCGGTTCCACGGCGGACCGGGGCCCTCTCACGTCCCTGGGTGGACAGATCATGTTTGAGGGAGGGACGCATCCCCATTAGACGTCAAAATTGCCCACTGGCTTCCCTCTTTATGAGTAGCTATATAGAGAAGACATTGTTTTTTAAGGGGATTGGGAATCCTTTTCAGTTTGCATTTTTTTTAACCACCAGTAAAGTTTTCTACACCCATAGCATGCATAGGGAAGTAAGTTGGGGAACTCATCATCGTCCAGGAGCCCTAATTCTGAAGAATTTGAATCGATAAGCCTCGAAATCCAAGATGGATCTAACCCTGCCCACGCATCTTTTCTTTAAATAAGTCAGAGGGTCACTGGAGAGGGTCTTACCGGGGGTCTTATTACTTTTCGTTCACGGTTAGTTTATATAAACGCAAACGGACTCCATTAGAGTTATTATTGATACTTGCATACTGCTGATCCCTGCACGGGAGGTTGGCAAAATAAGGGGCCAGATTTATTTTTCGAAAATTTATGTGAGAGTTCGTCGTAATATCCCAAATATCTTTCAAAAGCTTTTGGGAATCGAAGGTTCTGTATTATCAATTATTTATAATCATCCCCTAATTCCAAATTTATATGGAAAATGGTCAACCATAAGAGGCAAAATGCTGTTTATGTTAACATTTTCTTTTTAAATTGTATGTTTAATTTAAACATATGGCTAAAACTATGACAATGTATATAAATGCACATACAGTTCACATTTAACATCTTAACAAGCCATTACTATTATACTGAAACCTCCTAATTCAACACACACTTGCCCCTCCAACAAATATCATCGAATGCCCGAAACAAAATATCGATTTGTTTTTTTTCTTCTAACTTTTATAAACAAATGTAGTTTAGCTGATACATTTCTGTCGCTCTAACACAGGATGCACACAAAAAGATTGTACGATGCTTGCACAATTGATATTGGTCGGCATGTAAATTATTTACCACTTTAACAGAGTATCCGCAATACACGATGGCATGTAAGACAACGGAATCCAGAGAAGTTTGGCATCCCAGCCTACACTGTATCTGGATTTTGGCCACTTGGCAAAGAGGGCGTGCTCCATGGCATTGGTGACCTGACTGGTATCATTCGATGCGAGATAATCCATGGCATTGACTTTCCTTTCGATACCTGTTGACAGATTCAATAATGAGGAAAGAAACACCTTAAATTGCGATTCTGTAAATTGGTCATAATACAATTGTAACAGTTAATTTTGCTGGTTCTATTTCATCTGTACTCTTACATTTGGCTTTCCATACTTTATTGTTTACATTCAACTTGTTTATTTCCATTCCTACTCATCTCATCCTTCTTTCCATCCTCTCAATCCACATACATTGTCATGATCTCATCTTTCATTCCATCTCCACAATACATCTCACATAGCAACACAGGTTCATTGCATTTCATTCATTCATTCAGTTTCCCCTCAGTCATGCTTCCTGGTTTTCCATTAGCTTTCCACTCCACATGGTCTTATTGTTTAATTCTCATTAGGATTCAGTTTAACTCATGATCACCCTTCTCTATTCTCTGATTGGTTCTTATTTTTAAATAGGGTTAGTTCATTTTATAGTTCATACCATTTTCCTTATATTTGATTGGTTGATTTCTATGATTATCCAATGTGGGCACATTGGCAAAGATAAGATTGGAAAGTAAAGTCAGTGCTGATCTGGACTTCATCTTGTCAACTTCTAATTTATTTTGTGTTCACCCTATCTTCAGTTTAATAATTTTAGTTTAATTAAAGGAGAGCTTAGTTTGATTGAGTACAGGAGAGCATAGGAGACTGAGTTTGGAAGTGTACAAACGGTCATGTTACAACTGGTGGCTTCTCTGAATGAAGAGGGAATCTTATGTAACAGTTAATTTTGCTGGTTCTATTTCATCTGTACTCTTACATTTGGCTTTCCATACTTTATTGTATAAATTTTTTTTTTCCTTTTGGACAAGCGTATCTTTTTAAGGATATTGGTTTTTAATACTTGTGAAAAAAAAGGAATATATAAGAAAAGTGATATTTTATTTAAATTCACAAATATCGCAAGAAATTAAGTTTGGAAAGAAAAAAAGAAGAAAGCTAATCGAAAATACTCATGCAACAACAATATGCTGATACATATTGTATTAATATACATGTACATGTATACTATTTGTACTTTTGCAACTAACAGTCAGATGGCCATTGGTATTAATTAATACTGATTTGAATAATTCTTATTTCTCTTCGAAAGAAATATCGAAGTCAAAATATACATTTTCTTTTTTTCATTCTTTGAAATCGTCAGTTTAGTGACGACCTCTATAAAAAAAAAGAAGAAATATTAATTACATAGATTGGGTTTGGAAATATGTCAGTTCTGCTGATTGTTGCAAAAGTAATGACTTATTGATATTACTGTGAACAGTTGAAATTTAAGGTTCCTTCATTATTTTCTTTTATCCTCTTAAATTTTTGGCCCGTTAAAAAAAAAAAATTCATGCTAGCAAGAAAAAAAAAAGTTCGGAAAGAAAACATGAATCGAAACTTAAAAACTTTGGAGTGTATATTGAAAAATGAGGACATTTTTAATGAAGAGGGAATCTTATGTAACAGTTAATTTTGCTGGTTCTATTTAATCTGTACTCTTACATTTGGCTTTCCATACTTTATTGTTTACATTCAACTTGTTTATTTCCATTCCTACTCATCTCATCCTTCTTTCCATCCTCTCAATCCACATACATTGTCATGATCTCATCTTTCATTCCATCTCCACAATACATCTCACATAGCAACACATGTTCATTGCATTTCATTCATTCATTCAGTTTCCCCTCAGTCATGCTTCCTGGTTTTCCATTAGCTTTCCACTCCACATGGTCTTATTGTTTAATTCTCATTAGGATTCAGTTTAACTCATGATCACCCTTCTCTATTCTCTGATTGGTTCTTATTTTTAAATAGGGTTAGTTCATTTTATAGTTCATACCATTTTCCTTATATTTGATTGGTTGATTTCTATGATTATCCAATGTAGCCACATTGGCAAAGATAAGATTGGAAAGTAAAGTCAGTGCTGATCTGGACTTCATCTTGTCAACTTCTAATTTATTTTGTGTTCACCCTATCTTCAGTTTAATAATTTTAGTTTAATTAAAGGAGAGCTTAGTTTGATTGAGTACAGGAGAGCATAGGAGACTGAGTTTGGAAGTGTACAAACGGTCATGTTACACAATTTTATGAAACGAATCAAACGTGTTTGAAATATCACAAGGACACCTGTTGGAGGATAGTACCTCAATGATCTATATTAGGTCCTTTACTTTTTATTCTTTATAAAACCTTTCATAAAATCGATCTTCCAAACCTATTATGTATGCAGATAATGCTAACATAATTATCTACTTCTCTATTTTAGATTTTCCCTATACCCTATAAGGCCTACATCGATTTTAGTCGAATGAAAATGAATTGTATATGGGTTACGATGCACTATGCATTATGTTTTTATCTATTGTCATTCTCTTGCTTTGAGAAAAAAAAAACAAATGCAAGTTTTTCAACTTCGGCATGTCTATTCTACTTAACAAGAAAATATTTGTTAACAGTTTTTTTAAGGTTCATAAAATTTTGCCATTTATATCACAATTACATTCATGCATGATCCTTTCGGGAAACTCTTCTTTCTCTTCATTTGACAGTCTATTCCAGGAGCCCTCTACCGATTGAGTTATACAATCCCTTGATGTGAGTTTGGTGGCAAAGAAACCAGGCTCGATGATGCTGACTCTATACTGGTATCCAAATAGCTTACGTCCTCTCCTAAAATAAATATTCAAAATAATTATGCAGATGGATAAAACAGAATGGAGAAGGATCTTGATATAATATATATTGACTTCTAAAGTTCACGTTTTTAGTTGTAAAAGTAATTAAATTGGATCTGGATGGAAAATTAGTGTGATAAAAGGGAAAAGAGACGAATGTTGAGGCGAGAAAATTGAGGGAGATTGAGAGGGTATAAGGAGTAGCAAGAGGGGGTGCAGAGTGAGACAGAAAGAAAGGGTCATAGTGTATATGTGAAACAGAGGATCAGTTTCATCAAAATCGACACCTCATAGTGACAAACACAAACCACACCGCCCGTCACTCACTCACTCGCTCGCTCACTCATTCACTCACTCACTCACACACTCACTAACTCACTCACTCGCTCTCTCACTCACTCACTCGCTCTCTCTCTCACTCACTCACTCACTCGCTCTCTCACTCACTCACTCACTCACTCATTTACTCGCTCTCTCACTCACTCACTCACTCGCTCTCCCTCTCACTCACTCACACATCCACATACATACAAATCCACGCACCCGAAATCGTGCTCAAATCACCCTCCTGACGCATCCATTTTAGCAGGTGGGACCAAGGGTGGTTCCAGTTGTCTACCAGTTTACACATAATTATAATCAATTTGAATTCTCAGTAGGCCTACCGAATGATATCTGAAAAAGCTTCTAACGCAAACTTGGACTCAGAATAGCCCCCTGTCACCGCCGCTATGCGTCCTGCACAGCTGGTGACGTTCACCAATCGACCACCGCTCTTCTTCAAAAGTGGTAGAAACGTCAGAGTGACGTCGACGGCGCCAAAGAAGTTAACGGCCATGGTTTTCTCGTAGTCATCTCGCCTGCTCCACTCAAATTGACCGGGAGTGACCGATATTCCAGCGTTGTTCACCACACCCCATAGTGCTGTTAGGTAAATAGTGAAGAGAGTCCATACAGCTCAAAACAATTTCTCGGGCAATTTCTTCACATAATACAGCAATAAATAACCAATGAAAAAATAGTGATTCAGTGTTTCTCAGCTTAAAACATATTCCTGGTTTAGTAACAGCCACAAAACGAATCAAGCAAAATGACTACCAGAGTAGTTATGAAAGGTTGGGGGATAAAGTCGTTTTATAACAAAGAGACTGCATGTGGAAGACAATTAATACAAAAAAGAGGTATGAGTACACAGGTATGATGTACTGGGACACCATGCACCTTAAATCATAAGTGTGAACCTAAATGACCATTAATTTCTTTGGAATCATACCATATGTAACTTTGTGAATTTTGGGGGAAATAATCCCACAGAGTGACAAACATTGTTACGATTTGGTGGTGTCTTTGCTACTTGACGAAGAACTAATGATATATAAATTCAGTCAGAAACCTAGTTTTGTATATTTTTGATATTTTTTTATCATGAAATATTAGAATGCAACAGACTACAGTGAATGTCAATGAAGCAAAAATTAAAATGTCAGGATGCGATTTTTCCCCATTCCACCCCACTCCTGCATTGACTAATATTCTGCGCATGTGACGAAACTCCACCCCACTCGACCAATATATGAACTCTTTCTACATATAAGAAGTATTTTGAAGACTAATTTCAAGCTTGGCTAAAATTTTTGTCTTTGAACAATTTAATAGTGGTCAATACAAAATAGGTGCCCCTCACCATGGACCTACTGCTCTCACTGTATGGAGTTCGGTATTACGCGCATTCTCTCGAGGAAGAATTGTAGTGTAACCCCCCCCCCCCACAAAAAATGACGTTTTTGGTGTATTTCATTTTACCACATTTCATTGATACCTGATTGATTCGGAATAATGCTCTTCACTCGTCCATATGCATTGATGATGCTTTCATGTTTTGTAACATCCAGTAGTAATGTCATGACCCGACCAGAAGAAGTCTGCTCAATATCTCGACGACCTTTCTCTGTTAAACAGGTAGCTATCACATTCACACCTTTGAGGTCCAATTGCTTGGCGAGCTCATTTCCAAAACCTGTGTCACAGCCGGTTATCAAGACATACCTTTCGAATCAAGAATGAGGTTGGGAATATGGTAGATGAAGAAAGAACGATTACGAATTCTAATTCTTAATTTTAGGTTTTCGTGCGTATTTTCTTCAGGACGGTCACTTGAACGACGATATATAGTCGGCATCTTTGAAATCTCCCAAAATTATAACCTTTATTTCAGGATGCTTTTTCATTAATTTATGTTCTATTTCTGCATAATACAATTAGAGCGACACAGAGAAAGGTGAACAAAGGAACATGAAACAAAAAATAAGTACAGACAAAATTTGATCAGAAAATAAAAAGGATATCAAGAGGCATGGGTGTAAACATATTGAGAGTAAGAAGGAAAAATAGGAAGACAGCAAAGCATGTAAAGGCCGGTTCTCTTCGTTCCCCTTTTCTTTTTTTCGACTACAGTACCTGTCTCATACATCTGGTAATGCGAAATACTCATTTTCGGGTAACAGACAACAAGATGAGTTTCAAATGATTTTCAAAATCTGAAAAAAGGTTATGCAAATTAACTTTCACTGAAACTCACGGCTTAATTTCCGCTTTGATTTTAAAATTACTTTTAATATAACTATTTTCTATAGAAACTTAACAATAGAAATGCTTTTCAAAATCATATCTACTGTATAGGGCCTATAAATGACTTTGTATTGTCATTTAGAAGAAAGAAATAGGGATGGGAAAGTAATTGTGCATATGTGACAGTGTGGGGTGGATGCCTGTTTCAAGGTCTAGGAAAAGCCCATGAAATATCTTATCTTTCATTAAAAAGAAAACCATTTGAGTATGTTTGGCGAGGGCAAAGAAGAAAAATGTTAGGTTTTTGTGGGTTTTTTATCCTCTTGGTCCATCGATCTCGTGGACTCTCTCATGTGTTTCACGTAAACGCCACTTTTCTGTTGAAAGAAACCTATATCAGGGCACATAATCATTCTTATCGATGAGTTGCCACTTGTCTACTATAATTTATTTATGCAAGACCCACTTACTTGTCCTTTGTGATGTCATCGATGTATGACCTTCTGAAACTGATCTCAATTAATTTCAGTATAATTAGAACAACCAATATTACCATGGCAACGATACAGACATCCATATTTACCTGAAAGATATTGAATACATTGTGAAATTAAATCAACAAGAAAATATACGACAAAAGATTAATGTTTAAAATCATGCAGCAGTGCTGCCTCACTATCAAAATTTTTAGTTTCGGCAAAATACCAGTATTATTACATAATAATACATAATAATAATAATTCAAAAAACAACTTGCATTTTTCATGTGCTGGAGAATTGGATTGCGATATTCATATTGTAAACTCAAAACGTTTTGAACACAATCATGCATGGTTAATTATGTGATAAGATATGAATATGTTTTTTTTCTTTTTGAATTCTCGTGCCTTTTACAAAATCATTCATGCATTCATTATTATCTTCGAGAGTATTAATCGTATTTACTAGCCCCAGAATTGCCAAGGTTACAAAAAAATCTAGCAATAAAGAGGCGAATGTTTTCGAAAATACGCTAAAAATCATAAATCTCAAAGATGCACAAAAAGAGATATATCTTAAGCTGAAAATTACATTACCAGTGCCAGATTCTGCGTTGGTCTCTACGGGACGACGTAATGTATCTGTTTACCGTATAGAACCTATTTTATACCAAGCAGCACTCCAGTACAGCTGCTCGGAAAATTGTCACACCTTTTTGTGAAAAAAACTATCCCATTTATGATACTTAGTAGATCGATGATAATTTCCATTCATACGGCTTTAACGTGCATGCGGGCAATGGCTTGCAAAAACAAAAAAAGGACTAGAGATAAGGGGGGGGGGGGGGGGAGGAAAATTAGTAAGTGGAGGAACAACGCAAGAAAGCGTAAGACAACTATTCTTGTTTAAAAGGCAAATTAATAATAGTCCATCCATGTCCTCTCATGTTTCTGCCTCCCCTCTTTCTATTTCTATGTCTAAAAATGTGTTTTCTCTTATAGAATAGTGAAGGTTAAAAATTAAGTTTGCTTGTTTATCCCATTACATCCAGTGCACCATTTATTTGTATTTATTTTATTTATTTATTTTTATTCATTTATTCCTTTTTTTGGGGGGGGGGGTCTCATTACGCCACCGGAAGGGCCATTCGATCTTTTCACTCAACCGGGCATGGTGGCTCAGTGGTAGAGCGTCCGCCTCATGAACGGGAGGTCGATCCCCGGCCGAGTCATACCAAAGACTAAATGGGACCTTCTGCCTTCTTGCTTGGCGCTCAGCATTACCCAACTTCCAATCCTTTTCCTGATTTAGAGATCAGTGTGTTTCGTTTTTTGGTCTGAAATCACAGTATATGTATATTTATGTAAGCAGAGTACATATATATATAAAAAAATGGAATACTCGATTGTGCCCCCCTCACTTTTGAGGAAAGATTTCAGCCCATGTCAGTACCCACACTAAAAAAAATCATTCCCAGGGCCCTGCAGCAATATAAAAAAAAATTGATTCGGTTGATTGGCACAAAAACCTTTTGGCTTCCTGTTGTACGGTAATTAGGCTCATGGGGACATGGCACCTTTTTTTAACACAAGTCCACACCTAGTTTCCAAGAATGCATACAGCATTTCCATTTATTTCGATACAAAAGAGCATTGTCGATTGAATTCCTTGCTCACTGGCAATAGGTGCCGTCACTGGCGTAAATCCTTGTGCCTTGAACCTATCGTTCAGGGGGATGATGTATTGTTCCATCCCCTACACTTGAATAGCATGACATCACGGATTTACGCCCATGGGTGCCGTCTGTGTGCCGTGGCCGGGATCGTACCCCGGGCCGGGGAGCGTTTCATGAAGGACTTGTCAGACGTTTAATCCGACAACTCCCATTTTATCCGACAGTTACCATAGTAACAGTGTTTCTCAGTCAATCAAATTCAAAAAAAGATGTCAGATCTGACAACTTGTCAGACGGAAAATGTTTATGAAATGCTCCCCCTGACTTTTATAGTCGGCGCCTTGACGAATCACTCGACCACGGCACCTCCTCACCTACCTCCTTTTGACACTGATTTGTTAGCGCGCCATCTACGTACCCGTACTAGTGTATATAGTGTATATATACGATTAACGTAACGTCAATTCAATTATATAATTTTTCTGAAATTCGAACCAGACTGCCTTGCCCTTGGGCTGCTGACATTGTAGTTGTAGCAGCACTTTTCTTTTCTGAGAATGAAGAAGTTAATTATTGAATCCATTACACAACTGTTGTTACGACTCTAGGAACTCACGTTTGCTCAGAAAAGTGAATCTGCGATTTTGCGAACTTAAGTTGCAATCGAACTCGAAGCCCGCGCGCTTCGGTGACTAGGGCCTACGTAGAGGTGGAAAATTCGTAACGCTCCCCCCGAGACCAGCCGCTTTAATAGTTTTGGTGAGGTGAGCTGAGCTTGAGCTGAGGCTGAGCTGGCTGGACTCTGTCTCTGGAATAGCTCAGAATTGGGCTGACTGCTGTCCTTGTCGAATATCCATCATTGATGCAAAATGGCAGATGACACTCTATGGTTCGAATTCTGTGGATCTGCATTTTGGGTAAGTTTCAATGACCATGATGACGTTTACAAAAAACTGAAGACAGTGAAAGTTAAAGTTGACTTGAATTTGAAAGGGGGAAAAATTAAGAAGCCTAACTAAGTTACAATTTAACATTATAGTAATACACATTATAGTAATACAAGTATGGCAGTGAGTCTAAACTTTGCAGATGGTCATTATTTCGAAAACTAGCCAATATCCTTGAAATCTGATATCATCAATGTGAAAAGCGACCTAAAATTACCATTCGGTGTTAGTTTCTTTAAGTTTAGGATGAGTTCACTTCATGAAAATATTGACAAAAGATGGCAAATTTGTCACCTTTACATTAGCGCCTGTTCCGAAAAAATCTGATATTCTCAACGAGCATTACGATATCATTTTGCAAGCAAAAGCCAAAAGTCATCGAAAAAGTGAGTTAAATGTGGTACTGACCGATTCTATAGCATGATGCATCAATCTGATATAAATATTTTACTTTTTGAGCCTGAGTTTTTGTTTAAATCTCCACAAAAACTTTGGTCCGCGAAGATAGGTCACACTTTCAGAACGGTTTTCCAGCACAGCGCGTATTCGCCGATTGGAATAGAATTTTGAGATCGTGATACCGGGCGAAACCCCTTGACCCTGCCTATTTTACATGTACATTTTCGTCAATGATTTCGTAGTTTACGATCTTGCCGTTAATGTGGTAATTATTTTTTGAATTGGTTTTGTATAAATTGTGAATATTTTGTGAACAAATTGAAGCCTGATGAATATTTTTGAAAAGTCCATGTATGTGAAGTTTGGACACCCCATCATAACGGTCCACTAGGGATGCCACCCCCAAATTTGAAATTGTGTAAATCTAGTTTTAGATAGTTTAACTGGAATAAGCTTTGAAGCCATGAGTAAAATGACACCAAGATCATCATAATTGTGTTTTTTGCCATTTTTGAAGCTACCTATTTTAAAACTTGGTGAAGTATAGAGGTTGCCTTTTCTTGGGGCATGTTAACCACCAACAAGTACCTGAAAAACTGGGTCCAAACTACTTTTCGTTTTCATATTAATGGATTCAAAAAATGGGGAAAACTAAAATTTTCGCCTAGGGCCTATGGCACCAGAGGAAATTGGCAAAAAATGACTAAGTCCAGCTAATTAATATGCGAAAATGGCTTAGGCCTAATTTGAAAGTGGATGGGCAAATCACAAAATTTCACAGAGATGTAGTGTTTGTAATTTGGATTTATATATTTTGTTCTTGTGAGCATATGCAAATGAGGTAGTAATTAAATATTCATTTGTATATAACGAAATTGGGCAATATGATCACATCGCTAATTTTTAAAATACCCTTCCCATCCCGATTAAGATCAAATTCTTCGGTCCAGAAATCTTGATCAATGGGAATCAGCTGATCTGAATGGGTAGATTATGCTAGGATTTCACCGAAGTCGTAGTTGAGTTTACATGTATGTGTCAGCAATAGGTATGAAAATTTAAGAATTTGAAAGAGTTTTCTTCAGGTTAATGTGAGTATCAATCTTTTTGTTGTTATATGTGTACTTTTTTTCATTTTTTGAATAACTTTCATCATTCCTGCCAAGAATTTGTGAGGATAACCATCAGCAGAGCGCATTGGCAGGAATTTCTCAGCGCGAGTGGCATCCCTACTAACAGCTGTGGGAAAAGTCTATGATCCTGGCTCACTGGCTGGAATACAACTAAGAACCAAGCACATAATTTTCACTATATATAATAAGTGCCTTTTGGGAATGGGGCATTTCTATATCATTCAGTTTGTATTAAATTAATCTTTTTATGTCATATTATTTATTCAGGCAAAGTCAATGAGAAGGGGTACCACTGTCAAAAAAATGAAAGAGAAAAAAACGATAAGGGAACGGCGAAAGTTATATCTGGAAAAAAAGTGTGAGAAAAGAGCTCCCCTATATTTGCCAAAATGTCGGAAAATTGCACATTTCATATCAATGAAGTGCCTTCCCAAAGTATTTACATGTAGTTTCTCAAGAGTGGTTTAAGAAGTCAATTATAAACAATAAAGAAAAAAATTATCTGTTTGATTTTGGCTACATGTAGAAAAGACACAGCTTTGAAAGAAACTATTAAAGTATCAACACACATACAAATGCACACGTGGGACTGAAGTGTACTCACCTATGTGTTTTTGTGTGTATTAATTAAATTTATGTAAAATTCAGTCTTTTTGAGCCAAAAGAGAGGTCATAATTCCTTTTTCTAATGTTTTCAAATCAGAGTACACCAGATTTTAGTAATAGGGACTGTAGAAGGACATTTCAGTGGTGTTAAAACTTGAAAGTGACTTTGACCTAGATTTTCAAAGATCTTTGGAAGATTTCTTAATAGCAGCTATATTTCGTATAGCAGCTACGTCCGTGGGCTGCTAGTTGCATTGGCTTCATTCAGCTTATAAATGCCTTGCATATGTGCCGGCGCCAGCTGGCTGGATATTTCTACTGTATGCTAGCGGTACAGTACACTGTACGTATTGTCATGACTAGGCAAACTTTTTCTGTATGTATCTGTGTGTTATGTAGATTGAAGAAAAAGTCTGAAGACGATCTGGCTTGCAATTTGAACTGTAGAAAGTTGATAAAACTACTTTAAAAATTATTGGTTGCCCGATTCGCGTCACCACAACTCAGCATTTTTCAATAATGGTTGCCTGAGGTGAATTTCTAGTGGCCCTTGCCCACCGTTAATGTCGAGCGTTGTATAAGGCAAGGACTACTCTTCCAAGTGGCTAAAGTGTCATTTTTTCCCCAAAGTTTTCAAATTGTCTTTTTTTTTTTCTTGAGGACATAAAACAAATATACTACCTAATACTACCCCAGGGGAATGGGTACTTGAGAGATTCTTGATAATGGCCTAGAGGTGAAAGTTGTCTTTGGCTTTGCCCCTTGTCATGATTTACTTCAAGGCAAATTTGAAATATAAGGGCCGTATGTATCAGCCCAAGTTTTCAAATTAGCGCGCTATTTCTGATCCGGTAAATTATCCCGACGTGAACAATCTCGAGATTATTTGTGATGGAGACGCAATTATCGTGCTACATGTAGTTCGTAGGATTAATCTTGAGATCAATCGCAGTCAATTTGGGATTATTTGCAAAATAGCACGCTATTTTACGAATTATCCCACCAATTTGCAGGTGCAGATGCACTCAGGATTATTTATTCACAGCTCAGACCATAATGCATCGATGCCTCACTTGAGCAGGAATCGCTCTTCTTGCAGGTGGAGACGGGGTTTCTTGAGTCTCAAGATTAATCGCAAAGAGGGCCGATCGGACTAAAATCTGAAGAATGAGCAAACTCGGGCTGGTGCAGCACCGCATAATCTTAGGGATCTTAAACAGCCAAAACTTTCTTATTGCTTGTCCGATTTCTTTCAAAATTTCACCATTCTGTTTGAATTATTTTCTCCTTTCCAACACAACATTATATGGCCAAGGCTGGATTCTCCTTTAAAAGGTGTCATTGAGAAAAATTACAAACTACAATGATGACATCATTTCAATAGTGGCATTTAATTGGCTGAAGTTGATTTTATAATATACATTTTTATGAAACTGGACCTTGTGCTCACCTTTGATTCTTATCTTTGAAGATCAACAAAGTTTCAACTAATTTAGATGTTGTGAAAGAGTTTGAGTTTCCATATGAAATTTGTACAGTTAGCCCAAAATACATGAATTTTTTTTTAGTTTGCCTGTATTGGAATGGCCAGTGATAGGGAGCACTTTTTTGTTTTTTTACTTGTTGTGATTCAACTCAAACCGTTGACAGTGCTACTGACCTATTGTCATGTACATGTAGGTTTCTTGAATATTAGGAAGTGCTTTTGAAATGAAGAAGCTGTACATGTATATGTAGATACATATATGTAGATACATATAAAGCAGTATCTCCAGCTATAAATGTTACACAACCAGGCCATATGTGTAATAAAACTGATTATTTAAGGTCGCAGATGTTTACATTTTGGTATTGTTGTAATATAATGACCCCATTGACCATTTTACACTCAGTCTGTATCTCCTATGAATTGTTTCCTAATGACTTCCTTATTTCAATATGAATGGGAAATCACTGGTTATTGTTCATCAAGAGTGTGCATGTGAACTTGTTGCTGATTGATGAACATACATTACATGTACAGCACTTTGCTATGACCCCTTCCATAAATGATGACAGTTGATGTTCAAGAACAATGCCTTTGATAGGGTTTAGATAATTTTCTGTTAAGTGTTACACAATTTGTTAATTGTAGAACTAGAGGAAGTACAGTATGATATAAACCTTTATACATTTATAAACTCCATTGTGCATGTATGATGAACTCTGTTGTTGATGTACTTTTTATAATGGTATGTAGCCTACACCTTCACTATTTGGAAGAGAGTAATTTGAATACAAGTACTTGACTGCACAAACATTCAGGTCATTATCAATTGTACCCAGGTACATAAGCCTGTATTCTGAAGTCGGGTTTAACTTAAACTCAGGTTTAAAGTTGTGGTTTAAGTATGGAAAGCCAAAAGTATCAATTTTTTTATTAAGTTGTATGTTTCTCATGTTTACTGTGCTCTTTCCCGATTCACCGATGGTGAAGACAATCATTTATTTATACGTCCTACACAATTAGAAATGATTTGACAGCCGAATGAGCTGAAGTATGATGTCTCTATGGTTAGTGCTTATGTAGCGATTGGCTGTCCATACTTTAACCACAACTTTAAACCTGAGTTTAAGTTAAACCCGACTTCAGAATACGGGCTATAGTGTCAGGTGCATAACCATCATGGTACATGTAAATAACCATGCAACATTCACATGGATTCAACAGTATTTTGGCATGACATATTGTGCATTGTGCCATATGTACATGTATAACGCTTGGTATCTGATGGAAAGCCAGAAAGATAGCATGTAATAAATACATTTGTAAATCTCATGTAAAAATTTTTTTTAATAGAATTTGGAAAACCTGTTATTTTTTTCATTGATCAGTTTTCTGTTGTTGATATACAGAGTAAAGTATATTGACAAGCATGTACTGTAAACTTCAAATATTAAATACATGTAAGACATCAATGCCGGAAAAGTTTAAAGCATTTATGTACAAAATTATATAATTTGCTTCGTGTGCACAGTTGTATACATGCACAGTGTACACTATTTCTTGTGTAATCATGCATCGGCTGCGTTTGATCTGATTTAATGTACACTGATAATATTTGCACACAAGAATAGGTGAAGACATTGACCCTATTTACACAGTTAACTGATTGTTTACACATCATACAACGATGAAATAGGCATGTTTACATATGATCATTAACCTCCAATGGACAAGAAATGCTTCTTAGATAAGAGATAGTCTCTATTGTTTAAACTTCTGTAAATTTACTATTCTTTGGTAAATAATTTCTTGTACAGGGTAAACAAGCATGAATGTCACTTTGAATGAATATGTACAATCAGGAGAGTGGAATGTTTCCCCCTCTTCCCTGATACAATTTAGGCTTTTCGTAGGTACTTGACAGAATTGCTTGTATTCATGTTTGTCACAGCAAATAAATGATCCTGCATCATTTATGTACCAGGGTATATACATGTATGTAATTCCAAGGATTTGAGAAGTGGGGGGGGGGGTTGAATTTCAGAACATGGGCCAGGGGAATGCGGAATAAAATCATAGTCTAATGGAGGTGTCTGGAAGGACTCAGGGATTTACAAAGAAGTGCAATCAGGGGGGCGTTTCATGAAAGGAATCGTCGGACGTTTTATCCGACAAGTCCCATTTTATCCGACAGTTACCATAGGAACGGTGCCTCAGCCAATCAAAATCATGGAAAGACGTCAGATCTGACAACTTGTCAGATGAAAATATTGATGAAACGCTCCCCAGAGATCATGTACATGTATATCTACGCCTCATTATATCATGTACATGTACATACATACATATGTATGTACTCTGTAGACCATATCAACATGGCATGAATATGCATCGTACATGTTGTAATCCATTCTATTTGGATCAATTGACTCAGTGACTCTAGTTGAAATTGTGCGTGATGTTATATCATTAGACCTGACACCATTGTTTCTCTTGTTGGATCAATTCCAGGACCCATCTTTATTGAACTCGTCAGTACCTGATGTAACACCATGTTTTCAAGAGACAGTATTATCATGGATACCTCCGGCTTTCCTTTTGGGTGTTGTACCTTTCTATCTTCTCTTCCTGAAGCACAATGACAAAGGCTTCATCCGTATATCAAAACTTCACAAGGCTAAGTTGGTAAGATCAAACTTATTTTTTTTATTTCTAGGTCTTACATTTCTAGGTGTTACAGTACATATATTCTGTGTTTATGAATGTGTATTAGTACCCTTTAACCCCTTTAACATTAATCAAATTTGTTTTGATTTTTTACTGTATAAATGCATATTGTTTGAATTCATGTTCAGTGTTTAACCTTTTGAAGTTGGTATTGGGTAGATTTTTAAAATCAGCATTACATACATCAAACTTGATACACGGGTCCTGGGGGCTGGGGTCTATTTCATAAAGCTTTTTGTAAGTTAAGAGCGACTTTAAGAACGACTGGTGATCCTTTCTTATTCGCTAAACCATCACCAATGAATTTACCATTTACCACAATTGAAAGGATCATTAGTGATTATTCGAACAGCTTTATGAAACACCCACCTGGCACGATATGTTTTGAGCTATGGATAGTGGATCTGATCATCCTATTGTAAACGGTATGGAGCTAGGAAAGGCAACCTTGATCCTGCTTTCAACAACAACATCAGCTCAGTAAGGTCAAACTTGTAATCACCCAGTGTATTGAATTGTTCAATATGTGAATTTGAATTCATTATTAATCCTCACATTTCTTATCTTGAAATTTATGTATAATTTTGTAAGTATGAGAGGATTTGTGGTGGAAGATAATTTACAATTTTTATAACAGTATTAGCGTGTGGTACGTTATTAAATTATACATCGATTTGTTTGTTTAACAATAAGTACACACCTAGTTTCCCATAAATGCATATATATAGCATTGCCATTTATTTGAAAGCAGGATAAAAGAGCATTGTACATGTAGATTAAATGCCTTGCTCATGGGCATAGGTGCCGAGGCCGGGGATCAAACCCCGGACTTTCCATGTACATGTATAGCCAGGCGCCTTAGACCACTCAGCCACGGCACCTCCACTTGTATTTGTTAATTTCAATTTTGTATGTAAAGAGAAGCCGACGACTCCCTTTAATTTGTAATGCTCTCTCTATTTGAATAGTGTCTTGGGTTGCTGCTCATCCTACTACCTGTATTAGATGTCTGCAAAGGAATAGCAGACATGGTGCAGATTGATGGAGGATTGCCAGCAGTATACATAGTCACACCATCAATATTAGCAATAACAATGGTGAGTTCACACTCAGATGAAATTTGCTGCAGTCACACCAGCAATATTAGCAATAACAATGATGAGTTCACACTCAGGTGAACCGTACAAACAGCATAATACATACATGTAGTCACACCATCAATATTAGCAAAAACGACAATGAGTTCACACTCAGATTAAATTTCTGCAGTCTACATTGTCACGCCATCAATATTAGCAATAACAATGGTGAGTTCACACTCAGATGAACCGTACAAACAGCATAATACATAGTCACACCAGCAATAACAATTTAGTGAGTTCACACTCTGAAGCATACAACAGTATACAAATAGCGAATAGGCATGAGTGCGATGGTGCGAGATTTCGCATGAGGTGAAAGAAAGATGCTCTATTCAACGAGGCGTTAGCCGAGTTGAATAGAGCGTTTCTTTCTTTCACCGAATGCGAAATCTCGCACCATTGCACGAATAAGAATATTCGCTATTTGTGTTGTACAACGCCTCGGAATCTAGCGAAAATATGAAAAAAACACAAGAGTTTTTCCCTGCAGTAATCCATGAAAAGGGAGCAAAAATGTTGAAAGCGAAAAGCAAAATCCCACAAGCCGGGCCCACAAGCGCACATGATCTTGGACAGCATTGCGCATTTAGCCAGCGGGCTGTACGCGCATTGTCACCTTATTCAATGAAATCGCATTGTGATGTCACCTCCTAAAGCCGTGCAATGGTACATTTTGGATGGTACGTCTTGTGTGCAACGGTACGAATGTGTGACATTCAGCCTCCCATTTGATTGCGTACAACAAGCTAAGTAGGCGTTATACAATATACATTGTCACACCAGCAATATTAGCACAATAATAGAGAGTTCATACTCTGAGGAAGCATGCATACAGCGGTATACTTGCACAGAGTCCCACCAGCAATATTACACGTAGCAATGACAATGACATGTTCACAATTGAATGAAGCATACATAATGTATAGCAGTGAAACTCGCGCAATATTAGCAATAACCATGGTGAGTTCACACCTAGACGTATACTTGGATGCACAGTGCGTCCCAGAAAAAATGAAACCAAGAATTATTGATGATTTAACAAATACAATAGACAAATGACCTATCATTGCAAAGCTTAGAATCCCCTCTTTCATTTGAAATAACTTAGAGTATTCCTAAGTCATGCATGAGTGAGCAAAAACAATTTGAAGAAAGGAAATCAAAAGTCACTTTGCGGGCAGTATCTGCATTTCAAAAAGAAAATCACATCTTTAAAAGGTTCAATATCTGCTCTTTAATTTGATACCCCAATTACAGAAAATGGTCAATAAATGATAAAGTTCTGTTTACTAGAATTAAAGCTTGAATTCCAATAATTTCATAAAATGAAGAGGTTTTACAGGATAGCTTTCAGATTTACTTGACAATCCGTTTTGTTGACGATCAGCCAGGCGTAAAATCTTTTGTTAACCGTGCGATAGTTTAGGTGGGAAACCGGTGAAAACAGGTTTATTTCATAAAATTATGGAAATGCAAGCATTGTTTCGAAGAAACATAACATTGTTATTTCTTGACCATTTTCTGTGATTTAGCTGTCAAATTAAAGAGCAGATTTTGTATTTTTTAGGCATGTCATTTACTTTTTGAAATTTTCATACCCCCCGCCAAATGACTTTTTTGCTGTCGTTTCTTCAAATAGTTTTTACTCACTTATGTGTGGATGAAAAATCTTGTCTGTTATATCAACTGAAAGAGGAGATTCTAAGCTTTACAATGATAGGTCATTTGCCTATTGTATTTGTGATTAAACCTCTGTTTCGTTTTTTGTGGGATGCACTGTATAACATTTCTGCATTACACTGCCATCCATATCATTAGCTGTAACAATGGTGAGTTCAAACTGGGATGAACCTTGTATGCATGTTTGTGTATAATCCTCATTTTATTCTTTGATGACCAATTTTGTTTGTTTGTATGACAGGTTGTATCCCTGATCCTCATCCATATAGAGAGAAGGAAAGGTCTTCAATCATCCGGTGTGCTCTTTATATTTTATCTTATCAGTATTATATGTGCAGTGGCAGAGTTTCACTCAAAGGCAATTAATGCAAAATATCAAGTAAGTTTATAAAGCTCAACCACAGTTTCGTAAAACCTCAACATTTATGAACACGGCTTATGATCAACAAAATTTATACTTTACCTCCCCTCCTATTATATATATTTACCTACAAAATATAGAATTTTCATTTTACTGTGTTCATGTATCAGAAAGTATTTGTTTATCTCTAAACATTATTTTCACGCTTCCATTGCTTAATGAATTCTATTTCAATTAATAGTTCATTGCATTCAAATATTAAAGATAAATTCCAGTTTTGGTAACGATCTCAAAATGATTTTTCACAGAATCTAATATAATGACCACCCAAGTGTCTGTATGAATAAAAAGTATGTGACAAAGGATTCTGGAAGAAATTGTGTAATTGCTGAGGAATAAGCAAAATAAGTGCGGATTCGGTCACTTCCGTCAGGTCTTTATTCCAGCAATATTTATACACTGTCCCACGTGTGCATATCTGTGTTGGTGATCTTCAGTGTGAACATTTTTCAGCGTAGATTTCAAGATTTCACAAAGTTCAGTTTATGTGACTGTACCAGATCTAGATCCTCGATGATATACTGACAATTAAGCCTGGTTTTACAGACTTTCTCATGAAATCAGTGTTTACTGCAACTACTGGCATTTCTCTTTAACTTACACTGAGCATTTCCCAACTACAAACTACATTGCATGTAAATAGCAAGTTTACTTCCAGTTTAATTGTGCATGTAATTTTCTGGGGTTACTGTGGTATCTGCAATACAATGCATTTTTTCATGCAAATGATATGGAATGATGGAATGTGGTATAACTTACATGTAGAGTTTAGAATGAAAATTATGAAATGTGAAAAAATATAAAGCTTATTTATGGAAAGTGATTGGAACTATCAAATCTATATGTATTAATGCCTATGACTTTTTTGCAGGGAAGTGACTTTTCATACAAGATTCGTAGTTCAGAATCTTTAATTCAATTTTCAGTCGAAGAAAGCACATTTTTTTGTATATGAAATGGCTAATGTTCCATAATTTTCAGATTTTGTTCATTAATTCTAAATTGCGACCATGAGAATTTTTTTTTGATGTAATCCAGTGGGAAAAGTTTTTTTTTCTTTCAGAAAATTTAATAGCAGAAATGTTTGTGTTATCTTATTTTTTGCAGGGTTCACAGGATGCATTCCGATATGTGACCTTTTACCTTTACTTCTTTCTCCTGATTGGTCAGTTAGTTCTTGTTGCCTTTGCAGATGAGATGCCATATTACTCGCCAGATATTGCCGATATTGTAAGTTTGTTGAGTCAAATTACATGCTAAAAATCAAGATAAATGTTTCCCTAATTGCAAATGTCTGCTCATTGATGTAATAGCCTACATTTTTGTCTGTCTGACCCTATTGGTTCCCTTTTTTACTTCATTTCAAATGCAAAATGCTCAAGCATTATATTTTTGGAGCATTGCAACCTTTCATGTTCGCTAAAAAAGGGGCAAATCACTTTAAGAAGGTCTCAAATATAGGGGATAGGATATGATACATGTACTTTATTAAATTGCCCTAATTGTAAAGATTACATGAAAACCATGAAAGTACATGTACTTTGATATATTTCTTTTACTTGCTTACATTTATTTTACTTTTACAGGGATTAATTTTCCTGGTATCGCAATGCAATTTGCTCCACATTTTTGAAAGACTGCTATGCATTTAGCCTTTTGTATAGCATAGTTGTACATAGGACTGTACATTACTAAGTTAAGAGATTTTGTTTCATGACCAAAATGCTGTTCAGATTTGTAAAGCAAAATTATTCCCTGCTTTTACATTTTCATATTACACCAGGGGTACGTTTCATAAAGCTGTTCTTAAGTTAAGAACGACTTTAAGAACGACCGGTGATCCTTTCTTATGCGCTAAACCATTGCCAGTGAATATTCCATTTGACACAAGAAAGGATCATTAGTTGTTCTTAAAGTCGCTCTTAACATATGAACAGCTTTATGAAACACCAACCAGGGTTGTTGTCTTCTAAAATAGGCACCCTCTTTGTGGTTCCCCTAGGCCCTCATTCATATAACTTGTTTTCAAAAACTGGCAATAACAGTTTGAAACTACTAAAATCATTACATATTTTGATTTTGCTGATAATGAACGTGTTGTAGTATAACAGGACCCTGTTGTGATGGAACAGAACAGATTTTGTATTCAGAAATATTATGAATAAATCATGTTTCATACATAGATCTTAGTATAGATGAATCAAAAGGTTATTGTCATCTTCTTGTACTACTAGGATTAGCTGATTTTGAATGCCAGACGTAAGATCACAAATGCACCTGATCAAATAATCAAAAGATCGTTGTATGCTACATGACATAGATTTTGCTGAAGCATAGTCAATATTTGTACTTTGAATTTTCCATTCAAATCAATACCTCATGAACTTGCTGTGATTTTCCCATTCATGCAATGACAAATTTTCATGATATTGAAGCAGGATTTGGGGGAACTATCGTTATCAAATCATATTTTCCTGTGAAGAACATGCATATATGCAGGTTGAATGCATGCATGGCATTGCAGAGCTGAGATCACATGCTATTATATGATGTGCAGTCAAGTGGTTAATATTTGGCACTTTACTTGTCATGAAAAATATGTATACTGGGGGAAAAATCTGCAATTTCATTTTAAAAATAATAAATTAAAGTCAATAATGTTTTGCTTGTGAATTTCTTCATCTTATTTGTTGTTACACAGAATCCTTGCCCAGAAGCTAGAGCTTCATTCTTGTCTGTTGTCACATTCTGGTGGTTTACAAGGTAAGGAAGATCAAGGATCACTGAGGTCAAAGGTCACTCACTGATCTTGACATTTTATTAATTTCACTTTACTTTTGCCCGTAAATGTGTGGAGCTGTATCTTATATTAACTGGACACTTCAATGCAATTATATCAAACACATTTTCTTGAAATTCATGAGGGGCCTGTTTCATAAAGGACTTGCAACTGTTGTAACTTTGCCATTATGGCAACTACCATGGCAACCTTGATTCTGATTGGCTGCTGAGCCCCGTTACCATGGTAGTTGCCATCATGTCAAAGTTACAACAGTTGCAATTCCTCTATGAATGGGGCCCCAGATCTCCTCTATAAATAATACCTTCAGAAATAATAAAGATGTAAAAATTTGCTGAGATCATTTGTCTTTAAGATATCGGCTTCTTATGGCACCTTTCTCACATATGTGCAATAAATGGACTTAAAAATGGCATTCATTACAATTATCACCCGTATCAGACATCTGAGCTGGTCATTTACAAAACCGTATTGCCCTACATTTTCTGAATATCGGGAAGGGTAGGTATATTGTTTGTATTTTCCTCGGTCTCAGTGCGCGTATTTACTTTGCATGCAGAGACGAAGCAAAATATACCTTTGTATTTTCCCTGGTCTCACATCCGGGAATTTGTGGATGCGTATAAAGAGATACGCTTCATAAGGATCCGCCCACCAACAATATACGTCATAATAAAGACAACGCTGAATCCGAGCGCTTGCAAGTACGTCATAATGGTAAAGTGCAGAGCCTAGACCGATATTAACATGACACAACAGAACTCTATTTTTAAAAGAAATATCCCCATTATCATGATTTTTGCTTTAGATATCTGATTTGGATGATAATAAAAATATTGACTGGCTCTTCTTTCGGGGAACATCAAATATATTGCCCTTAAATGACCCATATTGCCCTCGTCTAAAGACTCAGGCCAATATGATTAATTTTGCTGGCAATATATTTGATGTTCCCCTCAAGGCCAGTCAATATCATATAAATGTATGTTATCTGTGGGAAAAGTTGGAAAATTTACAAAATCAACAATCTGATATTTGGACGATCGTTTTTATTTTAAGAAAACAAAACCATATTTTTGAGAGAACAGAGACACTAAAAACAGGATTTGTCTTACATTTCATGATTTTCATATGATAAAAGCATAAACTACACGATTTTCATTTGGATAGATTAAAAAAATTCTGTCTTTTCACTGCTACTGAAGTTAAATTTGAGTGATTATTATATGTATGGTTGCAACATGTTACTTTGCATCAGTCAGCCTTCAATTAGATAAATGATGGATCAGTTATAGATGGACTTTGGGCTCTTAATTTTAATTATTATTATTATTATTGCAACCTTGTGTACAGCAGGTCACAGATTAAGAAAACCATTTTGATATTAAATATCTCCTCCGTTTGGAAAAGATTTCCAAGACTGTGTGTACCTGTACTTCCTGTTTGATTTTAATTTCTACAGTATGGTAATCAGAGGATATAAGAAGAGTTTGGAGAGAGTGGATCTGTGGTCACTTCTCAGCAGAGATAAAGCTTGTACAGTCGTCCCAGAATTTGAAAGAAGTTGGATAAAGGAGGTTCATAGGTAGGTACATTTAGTGGCATATCTGGGGAATACAAGTGCCTGGGGTAAGGGCTGATATTGCAGTGATGCATATATTATATGCCATCTATATTCAGAGGTGCAGAGGGATGGAGGAGAAATTACAGATAAGATAATGATTGCTAATGTGGGTATGTGAACAGGTCAAATTACCTTAAAATATTCAACAAAATGAAGAAGAAAGGGTTTTAAATACTTTTTTTAAATGATTCAAGCGATTCTGCTGATCAGATCCTCAATGGAAGAGCATTCCAGAGAGATGGAGCTGAAGAGGCAAGGCCTGTTCTCGTAGGTATCCTTTCAAACTGTAAATCATTTCTTAAATACTGCAAGTATCATGGTTAGAATAAAAACTAGATTGAAAATAAATTGATGAGATTGAAGTGACTGTTTCAAGAACTTGTATAAAGAGTATTGATCTCTTTTTCAATTATTTGCTCAGATGTTTTCCTTTAAAAAAAAATATCCATGGTTATTACAAGATTCTAATGGTTCCATTCCGTGCAGCAAGCACCAGTGATAATGTGCATTATAAAAACCTTCCACAGTAACTGTAAAGGCAGTTTGCTATATCCACTATTTATGATTTTGACCAGGGCCTTGTATCACAAAATCCTGCTATCAGTCAAAATAAAGGCCTAAGCCAATCAAGATCATTGTTGCATGAACATCTTGTTCCAAAGACTGACGATTAACCAATCATAATTGTTCTGACAAATGTACAATCACCACAGACCTCTGTGTTAGAAGGCCCTGAAACTATGTTTTGAACACGTTTCTTTCTTGTATTATCTCCCAGGGCAAATCGTTCCAAGCACGGAGCATTATCCAATGCCTCATTGAATCATCCCAGTGATGGTCAGAAGTACGCTATGACTGAACTTGACCAAGACGGGAAATCCCCCAATGGTACCCATACCAGAGTGTATCGTCCACCATCTGACGCAGCATCAAAAGACAACATAGATGGTTATACCCAGGCTGTGGCTGTACCACAGGTTGAGTTCATAGATGGCAGCAGTAAAGCATCATTGTTTAGAGCTGTCGCCATGAGTAACGGAGAGAAGTTCCTAGTCGCTGTGCTCCTCAAGTTCATCCATGATTGTTTGATCTTTGTCAACCCACAGATACTGAGGTATGTACATGCAGGATTACCTTGTGCTATGAGATGTAAAGAATGTTTAAGTTTTAAGTATCAGTACTCTTGCTCCCCAGGGAGTGGAGAAGTTTGTAGTTACCAAGCTCCCTAAATTCATCCATGATTGATTGCTGTCGGTTAACCCCCAGGTCTGTACTTCTTGAATAACTTTGTCTTTGATATAAGATGTAAATAACGTGCATAATCTTGCTTACCAATGGGTGGGTAAAGTGCATATTCTGCATTGTCTTAGGTGGGCAAGTCAGAATCTTATGTTTGGGTTGATAATGAATCTTTTAATTAAAAAAATGGATAGAAATTCACTCAGGTGTTGCAGATACCACAAGTGCTTCATTCTCAGAGAATGTCATTGTCACTCTTATGGACAAGGTAGATAATTAATTTAGTTCAACAATATTAAGTTAAGTTCAACATTACTGGATTACGTATGCTCTTTAAAAATAGTGTTCATTTATATTTCATTTATTTACTTTCTTTTGTTTGAATAGATTATTAATCAACTTCACAGAGGATGCTAGTATATGGCAATGGAGAGGTTTCTTCTACGCAGGATCAATGCTTATGATGTCAATGTTCAACTCATGTGTATTACATCAGTATTTTCATCGCTGCTTCATCGTGGGAATGCATCTCAGATCCTCCATCATTGGTGTGGTTTATAGAAAGGTAATCATACTTCTATGGTTTCAAGATATATCTCAGTTCTTGGGTGTGTTTTCATAAAGAGTTACGAGTGACTCAGTGTCAGACTAAAAAATCCCAAATGTGTCCAGTGTAAAAGGTATTGCCCCATTGGTCAATTTTTGCAAAGAGGATGCGCGCTGATGTGTAGTTCTTGTTTTTTAGTAATCTTCATCATTCATTCACTTCAAATGATATTCATACCAACATAATATAGAAAACATTATTTGAAATAATATAACAAATTTATTGCAGCTGTTCATACACAAATCAAGGGACATTGTAGACAATTGGAAAATAAACATAGCAGATAAATTGTATCATTGTATAAGTTGTATTTCCAACGACTACTGTATCTTGGGATCACTCTGATTGACTTCACTGTCTGGATGTCCCCTAAACGCCAGTCCTTGACGGGCAAGTGTTACTACCACCTTGTATATGGGCTTCAAGCCTTGACGATTCTGTTGCATTGTTGCTGAAACCTTCAAGTTGATTTGGTTATCTTTTTACAGACGTCTCCCCTTCATCACTGATACAAAGCTGTACCATTGTTCACAGCTAGGCATATGTGCATCAAATCCTGATGCTCTTTTGGTCCCATCTTATTGTTTACTGTAGAAATGACCTCGAAATCTGGTCTTTGCATCCTTCCACGACTTGAATCCGGCCGAGACAAGATAGCCCTGTCCTGCACTTCCCGGAATAAAAAAACACAGTATTTACAGTAACATGCGTCATCGATGGAAGTGTCACATAGGCCTTGGAACTGTTTTAGCCAAGCCACCTGAAAGCGTCTCCTGTGGCCACCTGATCTGGGCAGATTTACGTCTGTAAACACTTGTATTTGTCATTGTCGTCCCAAGTTTCTTCAACAAAGTTGCAGATATCTCGTTTTATTCTCACAGGAGGGTTTGCCAAGTCCACTGGTCCATCTTCATTTGATTATGCAGGTACGTCTTCACTGTAAATGGAGTCTTCATTGTCTAGAACTGGGTTTTTTTATTGTGCGGGCTTGTTTACAATCGGATCTCCAGGTTCCTTTGGGCCAACACTGACGTAATGCGTTTCTCCAATTTGTCCAAGAAGGGTCGGTCGATCTATCGGGTGTCCATCGTATTCAATCTTCGTAATGCACTCACCATCAGTGTCTGAAGGTCCAAGATGTGATGATATGGATGTCCCTTAAACAGACATGGTATGGCTTATGTGGAACTTGAATTTTCCTACATCCCACGGTCCAAAATCCGAGATGACAACTCCAGCTAAATTATTAGGAGAAGATTAAAAAAGGAAAGGATAAAGAGGAAAGACGAGATTAAGAAAATAAAATAGAAACGAAACGAAGAATTACATCAAATAAATTGGTTATTATGTTGTGTTGGCTCCTTGATCAGGAATTTCTGGTCTTTCTGTCTTCTTTTACTTTTCTTCATGTAGACAAGTTAAGTGTCTACCTCCACAGATGATACACACTCTCTTATGTCTACAGTCTCTATCATGATGTTCATCTGTGAGAGCACAATCAAAACACAACATTCTCTTCAAGAAGAATCTTCTAGAATCTTCTTTCTACAATGGGTTTCCTCATGAACCTTGCACATGATTTGATGTGATGCCTTCCATCACAGAAAGGACATGACGACCTATTGGATTCCTCCTATAGTCCAGAGATTGCAAAACTCTGCATTTCTACCAATTGGAGATCGACTTGATGAGTTTAAAGGTTCCAACTCTGGAATGTTCGCTATATCAGCTGCTCTCTACACAAATTCTAGAAAACTAAAGAATGGGGGTTTACATAGTGGGCTGTTAGTTTCATACCATCTCTCAATTCATCTCACCGTCCATATTCCAAGTACTTTGGCAACTTCGCTACGAGCTTCACATTCTCTTGGGGAAAATCCAGGATTCCTTGGTTCTTTATCTTTGTCTTGACTGACAAGGCCTTCTGCAGGAAATCTCAATCCACTTACATCTTTACTTTCAATACTTGGCCATGAACAGAACTTTCTTGTGTATGCAACACTAAGAGCACTTGGGTTGCCAAATCTATTTTCCATTTCCACACAAGCCTTCTGATAAACATTGTACTCTCTTGATAACAAATATTGTTCAATGATTTCTTTAGCCTTTCCACAAACATAGGTGTTCAAATAGTTTAATTTATTAGAGTTACTAATTGGCTTAGCATCCACCATGCAATCAAATGCATATTTCCACAAAAGGAAAATTAATTGGTACACCACTAAACATTGGAACATTGATCTTTGGTAGTTGACTAGTTGCAGCCAACTGGTTACTGACTTCACTTTCTCCAATAGCAATGCATGTGATTTTGGCGATGCAACAATGATGCTAGACTTTGCCACCCAGCTGGCACCCCTGGGTTGTTGAGACCAGGTACTGAATTGGTTCTCTGAATTCCTGTTTCTTCTGGCTGGTTAAGGTGGATCTTTTCCTGGGAATCTAAAAATCTTTGCATTCCCTCTCTTTTCTTCTTTTCCCATTCCTCCAAATTAAAATTTTTGAATCGTATTCGCTCAGCTCTATAGCTTTCATTTGAGCTAATCTTTCACATCTAGCTAGGTGAGCCTTTCTCATTGCAATCTCCTTCTGTTGTCCTCTATCTAGTTGATGTTGGAGTGAGAGTATTTAGCCGAAAATCTGTTTATTGAGGATAAAGGACGGCAGCCACAATAAAGCATCCTTGCTATCCCATGGACTATCTATCCACTCCTCTGCCCATGTATATGCAACTTTCATATTCTTGTAATGTACATCTTTCAAGTTTTATACCAAGAACAAGGTATCTGTTTGATTCTTTCCATCAAACTTTAATGTCGTGTCATGTTGGAGTGAAAGTATTTAGCAGAACTCTTGTTTATTGAGGATAAAGGACGGCAGCCACAATAAAGCATCCTTGCAACCCCATGGACTATCTATCCACTCCTCTGCCCATGTATATGCAACTTTCATATTCTTGTAATGTACATCTTTCAAGTTTTATACCAGCAACAAGGTATTTGTTTGATTCTTTCCATCAAACTTTAATGTCGTGTCATGTTGGAGTGAAAGTATTTAGCAGAACTCTTGTTTATTGAGGATAAAGGACGGCAGCCACAATAAAGCATCCTTGCAACCCCATGGACTATCTATCCACTCCTCTGCCCATGTATATGCAACTTTCATATTCTTGTAATGTACATCTTTCAAGTTTTATACCAGCAACAAGGTATTTGTTTGATTCCTTCCATCAAACTTAAATGTCATGTTGGAGTGAAAGTATTTAGCAGAAACTCTTGTTTATTGAGGATAAAGGACGGCAGCCACAATAAAGCATCCTTGCAACCCCATGGACTATCTATCCACTCCTCTGCCCATGTATATGCTACTTTCATATTGTAATGTACATCTTTCAAGTTTTATACCAGCAACAAGGTGTCTGTTTGATTCTTTCTGTCCAACTTAATGTCGTTTTCTTCTTGTAGTCTTCACAACAGGAAGTATTTCCGAATATTCCATTTTATTGGGCAAGATTCCATTGAAGAAAATAAAGGTTTTTTGAAAATTCACTCATGAATTCAATATGAAGATAATACAAAGAATACAAAGCAATTAAAGGGAACAAAGAATGCACATTAATATACATGTATGTAATAAAAATTGGAATGCCACGAGCAGAAATAGGTACTGTGTTAATAAGCCTTCTGCCTCACTTCCAGTGTTGATAAACATAAGTGACAGCGTTGATGAAATGGTGCCCTGTTAAAAGCTACTTAAATCTTTGCATCTTATTGGTTGATTTATCATTGAAAATTTACTTACAAAATGCATCATGCTTCCCTTTTTAATAAAAAAAAGTCATTACAGCTATCCAGTGCAGCACGGAAAGGAGCCACCGTTGGTGAGATAGTCAACCTGATGTCGGTAGATGCCCAACGTTTCATGGATCTATGTACCTATCTCAACATGTTATGGTCAGCACCGTTCCAGATCTCTGTCGCTCTGTACTTCCTGTGGCAGACCTTGGGGCCATCGGTACTGGCTGGGTTAGGGGTTATGATCCTGATCATCCCCATCAATGCATTTGTAGCTATGCAAGCAAGGAAACTACAGGTAAGCAGACAATTAGTATTTAACATGATATAGAAAAATAAAGATACATAAACAGAAGCTAGGAGGACATACAATGGTGTTATAAAGTTGAACTCTGCCACAAAATGCACTCCTTCATGCTGAGTGTTGGATGTAGACAACAACATTACTCTGTTTGGCCAGCCCAGAGAAACAAAATTTATTGAACGAAATAAAAACAATTAAATAGGATAAACATGGCAGAACTTGAACACTTTTAGAAATGTTTGTTTTCTGGTGGGGTTCACTAATTTTTAGCACCACTGTATTCTGCAGCATCGGTATCAATATGTGGATAGAGGTACAACGTGCTCTTTTGAGGCCAGAAAAGTACTCCAATAGGCCAAAAGGTCAAGTGTGCACAAAGTTCCACACTGTTTCAATTGCATGTGCATGTGGGTGAAGTATTTATGCATTGGTAAGGCCCCAAATACTCTTTATTGTGCACTTGGAGTACTTTTCCTGTAGCTTCAAGGTCAGGTGTGTGGCAGTGCACAACAAGCTCCTTCCAGTTTTTGGATATCAATGGTCTGCAGGCACAGATCATAATTGACACTTTAATCAAGAGATTGGTCTTGAGTCCAGTGTAGTCCTCCAATTCTGATTTGCTTCAGGGTAAAGTACACTTTTTTTCTGGTATTATACATATTCAAAAGGTTGGTGATGGAAATTATGCCTCGTGATGTAAATTAATGTTTGTGGTGTATTTGTAGTGAGGCAAATGAATTTATTCTAATGCACACCAAGACTAATTCAGTTTAGCCTTAACATGTGTACGCCATGGTGGAGATATGTGTACATTCACCTGATTGGATGTTGGATTGGTATTTTAAATAATCTGCAAATATACAGTGTACCAAGTAAGATACAATACAAACATGAAACAAAACTGCTTATACTTTCTTTTATTACTGAATCAGGTGAAGCAGATGCAGTACAAGGATGCCCGAATCAAACTAATGAGTGAGGTGCTTAGTGGTATCAAGGTACTGAAGCTATATGCCTGGGAGGAGTCCTTTCAAGCCAAGATTCTTGCCATCAGAGATAAAGAATTGAAAGTACTACGTCTTGCTGCTTATCTTAATGCTTTCACTTCATTCACATGGACCTGCGCACCTGTTCTGGTAAGGAAAGCTTGCCTCCCTCAATCTCTTTTCTTTAATTCACTTGTTAACCCATTGAATTGTATTCTGATATTAGTTGAAATCATTGACCCAAATTCACAAATGTGGGTTTGAATCTGCCCTGAACCCATGTAGATTTTCTGGATTAATTCATTTTAATTTAGTTTGTATATAGAGAAAATATCTGAAATCAATTTTCTTCAGCAAAAATTGTTGCATATTGTGTTGCACTCAACCCAGGTGAATGTGTAACTGGCAGGATTAATTCATTGAATGCACCAAGCAGCTGGAGCTAAAGCCGGGATGATATATTTATTACATATACTAAACTAGGTTATTTGGGTCTCATAAATGCTATATTATTATTCTTCCTTCTTCTCCTCTTCCCCTTTCTCTTCTTCTGTTTTATTATTACTGATAGTAATAATTACTTCTAATTAAACAATTTTTCAAAATTTACAAAGCGCTATACAAATGAAAAAAAATTATTTTACTGCAATGAATATGCACTTTGTCACAGTGAGCTTCATTCTCTCTTTTTACAATGATTTGAGCAAACAAATTCCTGTAAAGTGGATCCTTATTGATACTGTGTCCTGACAGTGTATTTATTTTGCCATTAGGTCATCCTGAGACCGTACAGCTGATTGGTAATTTTATCAATAGAATATTGGATACATAAGAAATTTATGTTATTTCTCCCTCTCACATTTGTCTTAGGTTTCTGTGACAACGTTTGCAGTGTATGTGGTATCGAATGAGAACAACATTCTTGATGCAGAGAAAGCCTTTGTTTCCATTGCTCTTTTTAATATCCTGAGATTCCCCCTCACCATCATGCCAAATCTCATCTCTAATATAGTGCAGGTATGGAAAGTTTATTGATTAATTTCATGTTGCTATTGATTAACATTCTCATGGCTGCAGGAAAATATTAGGATAGATCCAACAAGTTATTTCGTGATTGGTAGCCCACATGGAAATTGTCATTCTGAAAAAAAAATCTTGAAAGCTTCTTTATTCGTGACTGTTCATATTTTCAAGTCTTTTTGGTGGCTTTTCTTAAAATTGGCTGCATTAATATTGTTTCATTTTCCCATAAAATATTGTCTGAAATAAATGAAAGTGATCAAACATATGTTCAGGATTTTAGAAATATGTTGATAATCATGGTAAACTTATGTATTCCCGGTGCATTGCCAATTTAAGACTGATAGTAATTACTTTCATTTACATTGTTTAGCATTAAGTGAAAGATACTGATAAAAAAAATGGCACATGGGTTTATCTATCAACTCATTTTTCTGTTGCATTTTATGTAATTTTTTATATGGCTCTTCATCATGATTTATTGGACTACATAACAAAAAATGGTAATTATCCTTTTTAGCAAAATGTGGTTATTGTGTTCATGGTAATTTTTATTGCCACAGACAAGTGTATCATTGAAGCGTTTGGAGAAGTTCTTAAAGAATGAGCAGCTTGACCCTCAGAATGTTGACCATTTCAACATGCCAGGTTTGTAGGAAATGATTTTCAGTTTCAGTGGATTTTTCTTTTTGAGTCTACAGTGTTCTTGTATCAAATATTCTTATTCCTTTATTTTAGAATGAATATGTCTATAACAGTATGACTTGGAAATAATTTAGCTTTTCTTAACTTGTTGTTGGTAAAGACTCATCTTGGCTTTTTGTATCATATACACTCTCTTTGTTAATCTATTTCATATTTTTGTGCAAAGTTGCATAACACATAAAGATGGCTAATACAAATCACTTAAAATCACCAAATGATAGAAAGTGTTAACATTGAATTGAAGTTGTAATTCATGAACTTCAGTGCATCTAGTCATGATCGAAAGTTTATATTTTTTGAATGAATATTAGCTTAAAGTTATTTCTTATATTTCTTTTGCGATCTCTTTGTATTTCAGGTCACTCAATAACTGTGGATAATGGTCATTTCACTTGGGATAGAGAAGAAAAAACAACTCTTACAAAGTTAGTTTTACCTTATTTCATACAGATTCAGTTAGTTTTTAGCTATTTCATATAGATTTATTCCTGAGTTTTTTTCAGAATTATATTTGTGAACTGAATTTTCTTGTATTCCATTTTCAGTCACATATGTTACCTGTTTCCATATATTAGTTTAGATTTAGACCGTCATGTTAAACTTGCTTTGTATGTGAAAATGGATTTGAAATTGGGAGTTCATAAGAAAACGTAGCAGTAACTCTAGTAGACCCTCTGATGCAGGGGTGTGAGAGTTCAGATTTTTAGCTGGTTTCGGATTTGTTGTTGTTTTTATTTTCAGCTTTATTTGTTTTTCCTCTGTACAAAAATTTTGGAGCTTGTTCTATTTCAGACTTTTTCAACACTCCTCAGCTTTTTTCAGATCTTTTTTTATTTGTGACCACTCACACCCCAGCTGATGCTTCTAGTGTAAAGTAGTTTAAAACCTCTTTCTTTCTGAATCAAAATAGTTGCTGTTCTAGCTTGCATTGCAAGCACACAGGAAAATGCATCGATAGTAATCGATATGTACAAAGGGCATTTCATGCACAGTCCCGTACACCTAATGTAAATGTTATACAAAATTGTCCACATCATAGGTATATTGCACATCCATCCACTATAACACTGTTTTCGCATTCAAAATTATGTAAATGCTACCAATCACACTTCAAACTACTTTGACAACTGCATATAGGGGTCTTAGGGGAATGCAGCTTATTTCTTAAAGCTTAATGATAGTAGTTGCGGTAGTACACTAATTCCGTGAGAAAGTCTGTAAAACCAAGTATGACTATATCATCGTGGATCTAGATCTGGTACAGTTACATAAACTGAACTTGTGAAATCATAAAATCTAAGCTGAAATACGATCACACTGAAGATCGCCAACACAGATAGGCACACGTGGGACAGTGTATTATTATTGCTGGAATAAAGACCCGACGGAAGTGACCGAATCCGCGCTTATTTTGCTTATTTCTCAGCAATTACACAATTCTTTGGCACATATTTTTTATTCATACAAACAGACACTTGGGTGGTCATTATATTGGATTCTGTAAAAAGTCATTTTGAGATCGTTACCAGAACTGGAATTTATCTTTAAAAAGTTACCAAAGGAAAGTAGGAAGATGAAGCATTTCTCTATTTTTTATTTTATTAGCATCAATCTTGACATCAAGCAAGGTTCTTTGGTAGCAGTAGTTGGACAGGTTGGATGTGGCAAGTCATCTCTTCTATCTGCATTACTTGGAGAGATGGAGAAAATAGATGGTAAAGTCTTTATGCAGGTAAGTCTCCCATGTAGTATTATATCAGTTTTACTCTAGCACTTTTATTGATCTAACAAAATTTTGTCAGGATTTAAAAGATAGTACTGATTAATCCCAGTCTATGCAAGAGTTTAAAATAAACAAATTGAAATCATATTCAATGTTGTAAATATTTTTTCAATAAAGAAAAGTTACATTTCCCCCTCATTTTACTCTCTGGGTTATATAGTTTTTCATTTGCCATGTTTGATGAAGAATGGTGCCTTTGCAATCCAACATTGTTTTCTCTTTCTCTACCATTCACTACTCTAACCCCTGTAGTATATTTCTCCTCAACAAGATGTAACATAAATTGCAACACTAAGATAAATTTGATATTTTCACATTTCTGTCATTTCAACTAGAAGGGCTTACAATACATCACCCAATGAGATTCCTGAAAAAAAACTGTATTCTTTTTTTTAGTTACTAATAGCTTTTTTAAGAGCTGTTGTGTTTCAAGTAGTGGGCTCCTCTATTTTGTTGCCTATATTTCTTTAATAGCAATGTTTATGTAGATTTAAATTTCAACATGAAACATGTTTTTCCTTTTTACAAATACATTGTATAACTAATCTCATTTTTTCTCCATGCCATCATGGTAAGGCCTGGGGTATTAAGCACCATCAGTGATATATTTTTTTGTCCTTACTTTTTTCAGGGTTCGGTTGCCTATGTTCCGCAGCAAGCTTGGATCCAGAATGCAACATTGAGATCCAACGTTATATTCAGTAAAGATCTTCATGTTACTAAGTACAAGCATATTATAAAGGCCTGTGCATTGGCTAGGGATCTTGAGGTGCTACCAGGTGGTGACATGACAGAGATTGGTGAAAAGGTAATCTTATCTTCCTAACTCTAACATAAGTAACTGATAAAACTTTTGATAAGTTGTACATTGTCAGTTTTCTCAAGATAATCAGTTGTAAAAAAAAAGTTTTAAAGTCAGTTTTGAAGCATTGTGTTGTGGGGTGCAAAAACCACCTCTTTACCTTTTAAGAGAGAAATATAACATTGTTTGGTAGATTTCGTACAAATTTCATTGATATAGTGATATTATATTTTCTCAAGTGGTGGAAATATGTGTTATTCTTCTCATTTATAGGAAAGGAAAGATGTGAACCTTCATTTTACTCAACGCCATGAATTGATTACCATGTTTATCATTCAAAGTGATTACAAACCTCATGTAATCCCTTTCCCCTTTACTTGGGATTCATAGTTGAATGTTCCTTTAATTTTCAAAATTTTACCCTTAGCTTGGCAATCCTGTATGTTTCAGGAAAAAGTGGTCAGCCCACAAGCCATTCATGATAATGGTAGTACATTCATTATGAAATGCACAAGTTTTGGCTATGACGTAAGACTCGCTACCATGAAGAGGTATTTGTCTTTGATATGTTTACAGGGTATCAACCTTAGTGGGGGTCAGAAGCAGAGGGTCAGTTTGGCCAGAGCTGTCTATGCTAACACTGATGTGTACCTACTGGATGATCCCTTGAGTGCAGTGGATGCACACGTTGCTAAACATATCTTTGGACATGTCATTGGACCTGAAGGCCTTCTCAAAAACAAGGTAAGGTTACAGTTTCCCTGCTACAGCATCACCAGTGCTGACTTGCCTCAGTCAACTCCGCATGAAGTAATATATTAGCTAAAAACAAGCTCTAATACAGTGCTGTGTGTACATGTCTGTTTCATTATTCTTAATTCTTGTTAAATCATAGTCTTGTAGCATATGATCATTGTTTTATGGTTTGCCACATCAACTTTGAAAATAATCCAGCTGCTCGAGGTTTCATAATGCACAGGGCAAAGAGATGTCTTTGGCAATCAAACTTGTGCATCAAGAGCAATGCAGGGGGATGATAAAAGTGTTTTTATTTATAGGCAGAGAGTCTTAATTCTATTCCTTACATTACCTGCCGCAAGAAGAAATTGTGTTCAAGGAAAACAGAAATTGTGGATTTCATGGATAGACATTAGACAATGTTTTTCATGGCAGTATGCATCTTCCATTGTGAATTTGCTATATGCCTTTTTTTTTTGTCTTTGATAAATATGAGAACTAGCGTTGGAATTCTGGCATGAAAGATGCGGTACTGTCTTTTGTTAAAGTTCCTCATTTGTTTCTATGTTCTTGACAGACCCGTGTCCTGGTTACCCATGGGATAAGTTTTCTACCTCAAGTTGATCAGATCATTGTAATAGTCGATGGTTCTGTCTCTGAGGTTGGCTCTTATCAAGATCTCCTGGATCAGAACGGTGCATTCGCTGAGTTTCTTAGGAACTACAGCCAAGATGCTGATGAGAAGGAGGATGAAGAGGAGGAGGAGGAGGATGAAGATATACCAGGTTGGTATACAAGCTGAAGTGATTTGTATACACTGTATAATTTACATGACATGTGTAAGATTGTAGACTGAAGTGTGTCTAAGGAAATGTGGAGCTGAATGAAATATGAAGATGATGAACTTGATGGTGATGATGAGAAGGTAGGAGGTAATCATGATGATAATCATGTTAAGAATAATGATTCTAAGCATTCCAATTATAGATTATATTGACAGTGATGATAGTAATTGATGAGTAGGATGATGTAACTTCTGAAGGTTTCCATGGCCATGGCAAAGAAGAAGTGCGTTGTGGTTTCACAGTACACCATGTATTGTTTTGTGGGCAATTGTTGGTCCTGAAAAGGAATACCCAAACTCGACGTTCGATAAGTGTGTTCTTGTCGTCTTCAGGAGAATGAACAAAAATTGTAAAAGCATGCTATGTAAGTGTGAGATTGGGTATTTCTTTTCAGGACCAACAATTGCCCACGAAAGAACACATGGTGTAACATGAGACTAGGAGGAGAAGGAAAAAAATAGTAAAAACATATTTGACAGATAATGTTTGATTTTGGGTAATTACTTGTACTGCCTATACTCTTCACCACTGGTCATCATTAAGACATGCTTATTCTCAAAGCTGTACAAAGTTTGTTTTTTGTCCTTTTGTTATACCCAAATAGTCAACATATCATTGGAGGATCTGACAGAGGACAAAGAACCAATCAGAAACCTGAAACCACTCAAAGGAAAATCCAGGAAACTAAGGTAGGGTTTTCCGGAACCTCACCCAGTCATCAACGCTTCAGCTTTATATTCATGGGCTGCCTTTATATGTCTTTGTGTACATGCAAATTTTGATGGAACTGCACATTTGTGATTTTTCACAGCCAGCTCAAACAAATAGATTTTATGTGCCTGAAATCTATATGTTTTGTGGTTACATTACCCAGAGAATTTCCCCTGGTACATGTATGCAGTTCAGGAGTTATTTAAAAAAATTGAGGGTTTAGTTTAAATTCATGCATCTTATTGACTTAGTGGTATACGACCATGTGTCCCCATTTCACACGATCTCACCAATTTAGTGTAGCATTCATACAAACTGGGAATATGTATTATGTAAATATTTTTTTGAGTATGGATACTGGGTAGCATCTGATGCCAACTCAAATTCAAGAAAATCTTTGTTTCTACACCATTTAGGAGAAGAGATCGAACAACTACTTTTATGATATATTATTATTGTAGATATACAGACATGGTCATGCAATTCGAACTACTTCTGGCAGTGAATGTTATGCAGACAACAAATATTTGAACAATCATAACACTAACATCCACAATTCACTTATTTATAATCTGCCTTTGTATCCAAGTCAAAGTATTCTTCTTCTCGTAGATGTTTCCTAAACCTGTTTGTAAGTTACAAGCAACTTGACGAACGACTGGTATTTCTTTGGTAGGCTCTAAATCATCACCAATTAATATTTGGTGTTTATCATTGACCACAAAAAGGATAAGTAGTCATTCATAAATTCGCTTTGTTACTTCCGAACAGCTTTATGAAACACTTAGCTGATGATGATGCTTTGCTGTCTACAGACCAGTGTGCAGTTTATTGTTAATGTTATTGTGTTAGAAATATGTCAATAGAAATCTTGAGTGAGTGCTGGTAATAATAGCAGTGCTTTATATATATCCTCAAGTCAAAAAGTGCCTATTAAATCCAGCTATTATTATTATATTTATGTAGATGAAAAGATGATCAAGACAGGATTTTTATGAATTCCGATGTTTCTTATTGTAAGAATAATCATAAAATGTATTTATCTTTAATACAGCAAAGGAATTGAAGCCATATCACAGTATGATATCTTCAACACACCCAGTAAGAAGGCAGATCTTGCTGTGAAGACCGATGCATATGATGAGGTTGTGATGGGGGATAAGGAGGAGAAGCTGATACGAGATGAGAAAGCAAAGCTAGGCAATGTAAGAATTATTATCTCATCAACGTAACTCGGGGCAATGTTACTTCAGCCATAAATAGCATCAAATGAAATTACTATTGTCAATGAAATTAATAATCCTTCATTTATGAATTTTAGGAAAACACATTTTATGTTGAATTTGTATATATGTAACCATATTTTTGAGCAATTTAGGGTCAGACATGCAATTACATAATGTTGCGTAGTGTAACATTGCATCGTAAATTTTGTCTCAAAAGTTGTGTGAGACTTGAAAGTATATAAGTCTGTGAGCAGCAAGGTAAAAAAAATTATTGCAGGGGATTTATCGCGAAACAGGTTTATAGGTTTAAACATGACTTAAAAAAAAGAGGAAGGACATGATTAAAAAAAGGGTCACGTTTCGGGGGCAATTTGCCCTAAGCCCCTGTGTAATTTTCTTCTCTGACACATACTGTTTATACAGGTGAAATTGACAGTATTCTGGGCCTACATTCGTTCAGTTGGAGTACTCCTATCTCTCCTCATTGTAATGCTTTACATGCTGTTCAACATCGCTTCTGTCGGCGGTAACCTGTGGCTTAGCCGCTGGAGTAATGAACCGTTGGTCAACGGAACCCAACCGGATGCAGTGAGAGACAAGTACCTGACCATCTATGCATTGCTTGGACTCACGCAGGGTAAGAATGGTTATTTCAGAATTGAATGGGGGGGGGGGTGTATGATGTATCGATAGTGGAGAGTCGTTGTTAAAGGGTCATTCTAAAAAAATATTGCAATCAATGAAAGTCAGGACTCAACTATCTTTTGGGCCCCCAGCCTCGCACCCATGTAAGAATGAACATGGTTAAAAGAGGTTTAAACTGCACTGTAATCAGTGGTTGACCATTCCCTGATTCAAATATGAAAACAGATTTAATTGTGTTATTAATGTTAAGCAAATGGCATATTCAAGTTGAAGTATCACATGCCACCAAGCACCATACTATGTAATGACCAGATAATAATAATAAGCATTTGTATAGCGCCATCTATCTAGAAATTTTCTATTCCGAGGTGCATTATTATTATTATTATTAGACATTAGATATTATTATTAGATGTCCAATATGCACCCTTCAAAATGTCACAAAACCTCTGAAATGTCATAAGGGTACGATGGTTGGGACATTGAATTATAATATGTTTTTGAGAATGACCCAGTAACAAATTACTACATGATATGTTGCTATGAAAGATATCTGACCAACCATCCCAAATCCAACAATTAATCACCAGGGAATGTTCTCTATTAATAACCTAAGTATTAATGTGATATTCAAAAAGTAAATAAAAAAGACAAAAAGTCTTTAAAACACATCTTAATTAAAAATTCTTCTTCAATCTGTACAAATTGCACCCATCTCATGCTTGAGTGAACCCCAAACTTTTTTTTCTCATAATTTGAAGCCCAACCCACACCTTGTTCTCTCCTAAATATTTGAAGATCTCACTGAATGTATTCTTCATTCAGTCAAATAGTTGTGATCTTTTGTTGATCAATTTTGACAAGTTACCTATTACTTTAATCCTGAGGATGCATTTTTCAGTTTGGGTGAATTATTGTTGGTTTTGGGTTGTCAGGTCACATGACATATGCATGCATGTATGCTGATTTCGAGACCATAGTGTATTAATAGAAAAGTAAGATGATAACTGCAAAATGTGTAGGAAATGCAATATCTCGGGTCATCCTATGAAAAGAAAAATCTTGGAACAGTTTGCGAGAACAATCATTTGTAAGGTCATCAACGACAGGCAATTCATTCTATCTAGACACAATCTATGATTCAAAAATGATTTTATGCATTCTGATGGGCCTAGATTTTAAATTGAAAACAGACTGAAGAATAGTTATTATTTCAATACATATTTCATGTCCTTATGACATAATGTTTATTAGAAAAATAATTCATTTAAAAGTCTTCGCATTATATACTTGTATTTTGATCAAAAGACATGATTGATTTTCTGTCAGTCTTCTCTTAACCTCCTAGTTTGCAGCCAACTGTTATTCTCACTTCTCATTATGATAATTTGTTTTTGTACTAGTTTTAGATTGACAATGTCCAGACAATGTCAAGAGTTTTAATTTTGTGTATTCAAATGATAACCACATTCTCTCCTTTTTTTCCTGATTAGGCATAGTCTTTAAGCAACTACTTCTGATTGACTAATCAGTATTTCTTGAAATATTTCCTTGCTTTGTTTTCTGTTTCCAAACATTTCCAGACATTCCATCTAATAAAACAATACATTAGGTTGAATCCTGTCTGGCTTAAAATGTATGCTATGTAATTGGATTATATTTCCCTATCCTTCACCATTGCAACCATCTTATCTATCCGTGCTATTTTGGTATACATGGTACACCCTATTCTGTATAGAGGCTGGGGTGAGACTGAGAGCATCGGATTATTTCCATCAGGATCATCTGAGGAGGGTCCTTTGCTTCTCTGGCATGTTCTTTGACACCATGTTGAGGAAGGGTTCCTTCCCCAATGTCTCTGGCTGAGAATTAGAAGGGATTGTCATTGGTCGTGCCCATGAGATTCCGACAAGCTTTAACTTGCGCCCTGAAGTGTGAGACTGCATTTCCTGTTCTTTTTGTGGTCCACGCAGTAATCATTGTTTACGATCATACCTGTAGGCCTTGCTGTGCAGGAATAAACTGAGAGTATAGGAAATTCTGCTTGCATACATTTAACCATTCGAACAATTGCTTTTCAGTTCATTCATCTTCCATAATACTCATTTCTGCTTCTATATACTCCATCAAACCCTTTTCATCAGGCATCTTCATTACCTCAGGCTGCTTCATACTCTACACCGGCGGTGTTCTCGCTTCCAGGGCGCTCCATTCTCATCTTCTCATAAACGTTCTACGCTGTGCTATGTCCTTCTATGATACCACACTCAAGGGGGCGCTCATCAACTGCTTCGCCAAGGAAGTGGACGAAATCGACATTGGAATCCCGATCAAGATCCGCTCCTTTCTTGATTGCATACTGAAAGTGTTTTCTGTGTTGGCTGTGATCTCATATTCAACACCATGGTTTATGATAGTTTTGCCATTCCTTGGGGTATTCTATTACATAGTCCAGGTACTTGTTTTAATCTCATAGCATGTATATGTTTTGTGTTTTGATTTGTGGTTCTTTACCTAATATACTAATGACATTCAAGCACACAGCAAAGCCAAGATTGATTTGGATTTTCCATGTTTGTAAGTCCAGAATTAAAATGTTGGTAACAATTTGCTTGATTGGAGATTACTTTATGAAACGATTTACCTGTAAATAATGCACACATTTTAACCATACCATGGCCATTTGCCCGGACAACATTATTGCTTTGGTGAAAGACTTCACATTGATCCAATTGTAAAACCTTATCTCAAACCCTAACCCTCGGGTATTCTGAAAAAACCCCACCCTGTTACAACTCAAACCCTTACCCTAGGTTTTCTGAGTAAAAACAGGAGCAATTATTAAGTCAAGTTTTGGTTTAACATGTTATAAAGCACTATTTGATAACCTGGTGGGTGTTTCATAAAGCTGTTCGTAAGTTAAAAACGGCTTTAAGAACGACTGGTGATCCTTTCTTGTTGTAAATAGTATATTTATAGGCGTCGGTTTAGCGAGTAAGAAAGGATTACCAGTCGTTCTTAAAGTCGCTCTTAACTTATGAACAGCTTTATGAAACAGCCCCCTGGACCCATAAGTGAAACTCATCAGTTTAAAACTTGCCATTGATTAAAGCTTGCATGCACACCAATTTAGTTTCATGAAGTGTTTCGTCAGTAACTTTCACTGACTACTTTGATCTTAGCCATTCAGATACATGGATTTTTAGTAGCTTATAACATCACAAACAATATCTTCATGAAATGCTCCTGTAGTATATTCCAAAATGTTTTTCCTCCAAGTGCAATACATTCAGTACAATCATGTAGAAAATATGTACATCTTAGCCATTACTGTAGCCTCTTTGGAAATTTTCTTTTGGTTTGAACTTTGTTGACTCTGATCTGGCCATGCTGCATGCAATCCAAGTAATTGTAGTAAATCCAAAGTTTTAAATTTGTTTTTGTTCCTTGGAGAGTGATGGTAGGATGCACCGTTACATGCACAGCAATCACCCGCTCCCCTTTTCCACTTGACATGTTTTGTTTTCGCATGTGACAAAATTATTATTTAACTCCTTTAAAAAATCTTTGCAGTAGCTCTATTCTTGGTGGCAAAAAGATCGCTTAGAATGAGATTTTTACTTCATGACAAAAACATGATTTAAGAGAAGTAGAAGTCATCAAGTATTATGTAATGTATCATATTTGAAACATATACCTAGAGTATGGTAAACTAGCTAATCCAGGGTGATAAAATCACAATGAGGGATCTGAAAAAATAACAGGAATACTGAAATTCAAACTGAAAAAAAGAAAGAAAAAACACTTTATAGGCCAGAGAATATACTATTGAACAGCTCTCAAACAACAACACTCATCCCATTTATAGTAAGTTAAAGTATTCAAACATAAATAAAAATGCAAGGAAAATGTAAGTAATGCAGTACATACATTCTAGGAGTCTATCTGGGATTGCGCTGGGGAAAGAAAATTTACAGGGCATTGGAAATAACGATAATCACCTTGTACAAAACCTTTTAAACAATTTAGAGCAAGATATGCATTGGGGTTTTTTTAATGAAAAAATCTACAAGGATATGAAAATGTATGAGAAAGGCAGCATACCATTCTTCATGCCATGTTACTACTGGCTGTTCTTCTCTATGCTGTGATGAGTTTCTTTGATATTACCATAAGAATGACCTTAAACAGGTATCTGTGGTAATTCTGAGCTGTTGAATTACCATATTGTAAGGGATTCTTCAAGCCATGCTGCCAAGGGCAGCGCTGTCATATTCAAGTTTCCTTTATATCTATAGAGGGACTCAACTAATCCTAACTTTTAAAACCCTGACCTTACACGGGTGTATCCGAAATTTTCTTTACTGATTCTGAGCTACGGACTATCATACTCTCAGGCATTCATGCCATTCTACCAAGGATTGTACTGTCCTAGACTATGAGTTCCCTTGATAATTCCTTCAAAGGGCCCTACTTGATCTTACATAAAATATCTCATCCTTTATACACAGGTATATTTTAAGCATTCACTGTGCTCCTGATGAGCGCTGGAACTGTCTTATCCTCAGGCATTGATCATGCCCTGCTGCTAAGGGCTGAACTATTGTCCCTGTGACTTTCCTAGAGATCTTTAGAGGGACTTTACTAAACTTATCTTAAAATATCCTTATCTTCATATCCAGGTGTATTTGAGGCAATTATTGTGCTCCTGATTAGCTATGGAACCGTCCTTTCCTCAGGTATTCTTCATGCCATTCTGCTAAAAGCTGAACTGCTGTCACTCTGACTATCCTATAGATCTTCAGAAGGACGGTGCTAATCTAAACTTATATATCCTGATCTCACACAGGTGTATTTGCAACATTTGCTGTGCTCCTCCTTAGCTATGGAACTGTCTTATCCTCGGGCATTCTTCATGCCAAGCTGCTAAGGACTGTATTGTCATACACTATGAGTGTCCTTGATACCACCTTGAGAGGGACCCTACTGAATTGCTTCTCAAAGGATACAGATATAATGGATTATACACTTTACCTGAAGGTGGAAGGCGTTATCATTTGCATCCTTGAGGCTGCCATATCCATCATCGTTGTTAGCTTTTCAACGCCTTGGTTTATCCCAACGTCGGTTCCATTTCTAATCCTTTACTTCCTTGTTCAGGTTTGTATATTGTCTAGGTGTAACCAAGTAATCACATGTACTCTGTGACTATTGATTTGACTTTGATCTCATGTAGATGCCTGTTGTTATTTATGCACATATTCAATTATCTCAGCCCCCCAAAAAGATAAGAAAATAGTCATTCAAACCAACTAATACTTTTGACATGTCTATCAGTGCTTGATCTAGGAGATATTCTTTTTACCAAAGGGCTTTGAAACCGCACTTATATCAAAATTACCTGGCTGTATGCTTAATTGCATTTATTTAGATTTTATTGTCACATTTATAAAAAAAAGGATCTTTCTAGCTATATATTGCATGAAAAAAATTGTATTATGCATGTAGCATTTCTCCAACCTTAAATGGGTAATGCCTTTCCTTTATTAATTGATTAAGGTTAATATCACTGTCACCTAGCCATCAAATAAGGAGGCTTCCCCCCTTTTAATGGACTGTACATGTACTTATTGAATATTTTCTGCAACATTTTAATCGTATACAAATAATGCACGTAAGCGGGTGCATGCAGGGCCAAATAATGAACAATGTGCGAGAGAGCCAATGGATATACCGCACCGAGGTCCGCAGGACTGAGTGCGGTATATCCATTGGCGAGCCAAGCACAGAGTTCATTATTTAGGTCCTCTATGCACAAGAATGTGTGAATTGTTTGTTTTATACAACCCCCATGTTACTGAGTTGCCCCAAATGCTATATTTTATCTAAATTCAAGATAATTCTAGATAATTCCAAACCTTGCACTATCCTGCACTCTGACGTCAGAGTGCAAGATAGTACTTTTGGTATGACGTCAGAGTGCAGGATAGTGCGTTTTGGATGCAATAGTGCGATTCGCTGAATATCATGTGATTCGATTTGGACCAATCAGATTACAGAACATTCTTGGGGGTTTATAATACCAGCTACATCAGTGTGGTATAACAACTTATTCCTTTGATCCAAGGATTATTAAGTAAATTTTAGTTATGGCGTGATTAGACTAATTCTCGAGTGACACTCTTTTGCTATTTTGACAGGGAAGTGGGAATGCCTTGGATTGGAGAGTTTTTTTTTGCAGCTGAACATTTTCTTTGTAAAGGCTCCTGCTCCAAGGTTTCTTTCCCGCCTTTCTAAAAGCTCCTTTCTTCTGCACTGACTTCCAGCTATTTTTGTTTTCTGTGATGCACACCCAGTCTTCCCTGAAGGGAGCTGACAAATTGGCCCGAATTCCCATAGGTGGTTTTTGAAAACCCCCGGTTGAATCCATGGTTTATGCAGGGTTCCTGTATAAATTATGCTTAATTTAGCGTGTATAAAAATGTCCATTGCTGATGCGCGCTTTTGTCACAGTGCGCCAAATTGACGCCTGTTGCCTTGGTTATCCACGCTATTTTATTCATGAGTCCACTCTTCAAACAGTGGACTCATGAATAAAATAGCGTATTTAACCATGGTAACAGGCTTCAAATTGGCTCACTGTGACAAAAGTGTGCATCAGCATTGGACATTTTTTATACAGGATTATACATACATTATACATAATTTATACAGGAAATCTGCATAAACCATGGATTCAACCGTGGGTTTTCAAAACCACCTTTGTGAATTCGAGCAATTGTGGTGAAGAACTTTCTGGATCAATAATTTTTTCATTGAGGGTCAGGTGTTGCGGGCATTGTGGCTGTTCCAGATTATTATTATGCTTGGGACTTAATCCTACACAACATGACTTTGTCAGGAAAGTTATTGGCTGTGGATCTGCTGAATTTGCTTTGTTTCGAGACATACAGTAGCTGCCTGTTGTATGTAGTTTGTAGACACATTCCTAATTCTGGGGTAAGAAAAAAAAGCAATTTTCACCCTTGACAGTCCCTTGTTCTTATCTTTGTAGATATCTTTTTATGATTGATAGGGTTACCTTTATATAGATTGGTAGATTATTGGTGTCGAATAAACAGCTTCAACAAAATAGAGTCATTTTTTGTGCAACAATTTGGACATATGCTGAATTAGATATCTTAGGAACAGGTTTCATTTTTCATCAGAAGGTAACATTTTCGCCAAAGGTTATATTTGAAAGGTGATGTTGACTCGTTGATTTTTTTGTGTTTCAATTGATACTTGTCTGGCCACCTTTGTAGAGATTTTCGTGAAGATCATGAATCTTGCATTATATTTCTCTGTTGATTTGTCCCCTTACTGAATTTGATTAATCATGCTGTCTGGTTATCTACATGTATTAGAAATGATAATTATCAATTTATTCTTGTTCATTTGCTTCCTGAGTTAGACTCTGGCTTAACGTTGCCGTTAACACCCTGGATAGTGAATTAACAGGACACTTTTATTAATATTACCTATTTTTCAACACCACATCATTAATGAAATTTTCAATCATCTCATTTTTCTTCTAATTTATCCATCTCATACTCTTAAATCAGGCTCAATAGCTATTGCTGCTGTCACTATCCTTCATCTTGGAGCCGTCATATCTGGTCGCATCCTTCACGTCCGTCTCCTTAATGCCGTCATCCACTATCCAATGTCACTCTTTGACACCATACTCCGCGGTAGTCATCTAAATCGTTTCTCTAAAGACTTGGACATCATCGATCACGACCTCCAGCAGACGCTGGATGATTTTCTGACGTGCTACCCAGACGCCATCTTGTCGTTCATCGTCATCTGTTTCTCGACTCCGTGGTTTATGATTGTTGCAGTCCCACTCATTGCATTTTATGTTGTGATACAGGTTAGCAGCTTACCCAACCCATGAACACCTATCTTCTGTTTCCATTCTTTACCTTTATGCATAGCCTAGTAACAACCAGTGGCCCTTCTTTTAACTTGTATTCGCTGTAGTCCCTGTGTAATTGGTGCATGATTAATTTGACAATTTTGTTCTAACATTTTAGTTTGTTGAACTTCTGACACCCAGTGTCCTTTATGTATGTCACTTGCGTGAATTCAAGCACTGAATCTTTTGTTCAGGGGGATAGAACTATTGTGTAATAGCCCCCACTTGAATAGTATGACATGTATTTACGCCCGTGATGCCATGATGCATGTGCCGTTTAGCCCCCCTTTTTATTTTTGTCTTCCCTTAAGTTTGTCGGATTTACAATATATTATACCATAGTCCTTGTACAGTCGCCCAAATGCTCTTGCTTTCAAAACAGATTGAGCTTTTGAGTTTGCTTGTCACCATCAAGCATATTCGCAGACAACACATGTCCTGTGCCTCATTCACAATTGGTGTAACAAATTTTTCACACAAATTAAAAAAATATTCAGGTTTATCAATAATCATATGCATTTAGGACAACCATACGAGAATCCTAAAATTGAATATAAAGCACAAAGAGAGAAACATAATGTAGCCACATACCTTGCACATAAAGCCTTCATTAACAAATACTTACACTGAAGCAGTTGAACATGTTTTGTATTACAGTTATGAATAAATAATGCAATTCTGGTAGATTCAGAATTTGAGCATCCAGGGGCCCATAACGCAAAGCTTAGCAATGATCATAGATCATTTTTCTACGTTTGATTGCATTGACTACAATGTACAATCAATCGTGAAAATCAAGCGCTGATTAATCGCTAACCTTTGTGTTACGGTACCCAGGTAATGAATTATTAACATGTTATACAGAAAACGTAGGCTTACATGTGCTTTTTTATCTACATATCTTTAGGATTTTCCATCCAGCCAGCTGATCTTCAGAAACCTTGCCATCGAATTATTACATTTTTTTTTATAGGAACTGACAGTTGTGCGTCAACCTTAACTAGGGCAGGGTATTTGGTAGATTGCAATTCAGTCTTATCCTGTGAAGTGTCTAGGGCTGGGTATTTGGTAGATTTCAATTCAGTCTTAGCGTGTGAATTGTCAAGGGCTGATGGCCTGGGACCCCCCCCCCAACTCCCATGAAGCCTTTTTTTATGTCTTCTGGATTCTCTCCATCTCTTCTTAGTTTTGCCTAGCCTGATCTCGGTTCTCTTGTAGAAAGACTTTTATTTTTCAAGGTGTATCTTATACTGGTCTATTAGCATTGTACTTAAGATATGGCAGATCTGTTTATAAAAGTGTCTCTTTTGTATTTGTGCATTAGTCTACTGAAAACTTGCTTTGTTTTCCCCTTTGTAATATATTTTGTCTCTCATGGGTATTTCATGTTATTGCAATGTTCTTAATAATTGTTCTCCTAATAGAGAGCATTTTTCCTGTCATGTACAAGAAACATACAGGTTGCATCCTCAAATCTCATTAGGAGCCAGCCAGCTATTCCGTTGTATCTTATCCTGGCTCTGTTGTCTGTTCACTGTCCATTTTTGCCTTCTTGAGATAAATATCAGCCTTCATTATTCTCTTTGCAAATTCATTACCGTACATATTTTAAACCCCAACTTAATGACCTGTGCGTTAAAAAACAAGACACTGAATACTACATGTATGTACATGTATTATGTTAATTCTGCTCAAATGATATGGTCCAGTTCAGTTTGGGTGCTGTTTTTATGATAATTTCTAACTGGGTGTCTTCAAATATGCCTAACAAAAGATAGTTTTTGCACTGATGTAACAATGCACCTTGCTAATTGCATATAATCTATTCAAGGTGCTTTTGTTCTTTGGAAATCCACACATTTATGGCAGTCATAAGTTAGCTCTGAAGTCAAATTCATCTATATTTCAAAACTTTTAAGAAAAAAAACATTTTGTTCGTCCTTAATATTCCCATCAATTTGGTTGTTATTGGTTCTCTTTATGTAAAAAAAGAATACAAAAAATCCCTCTTCTCTTACTTTTCTTTACTAATTAAAGGTATTGTTTAACTTTGTGAGCAGCCAATTTAAAAAATTCTCAAACCAAGATGAAACATGTGTACAAGTACATGTATTAGAACTAATAAACCCTGAAAACAACCATTATTGAGAATGAAAAGCTAAAACTACAAGGCAAGCCTTGATTTTGAAAATAATGTAGACACCTAAATAGTACACATAAGTGTATGGGATGAAATCAAGATGGTGTTTCTGGTCACATTATATTTCAATTTTTGAAGCACTAAATGATTATTTTCGAACGCAATTTTTTCTGGGCTTCTATTTTGTAACATATCACAGACACGGGTGACAAGTGTGACCTTCTAGCTCAGATTTTTTTAAAGTCTAACCAATGTTAACCAATCACTTTAAAAGAAACAGACCTTTTCATTAACACCTCTACTGATTTAGACAAGGTACATTCATAGTTTATCTCTCATACTGTTTGAAATGTACAACTAATCACTTGCTTGCCAACCTTAACAGGTTTATGGCTATACTTAGGAGATATGCTACTGTTCATCGGCGCCATCAGGGCTTCCTCTCACATGCACCATACCATGATTGTTGAGTGTCTTCGGTATCCCATGCGATTCTTTGAGACGTCGTTGAAAGGTCAGCTCTTAAACCGTTTCAGTAAGGACGTTAACGAGATGGATACCTTGATGGGCAATAACATGAGAACGATGTTCCTGGTTGCGTCAAAGTACATCCGGACGATAGCTGTCATATGTGCAGTTCTACCGCTCTTCACAATCATCATCCTACCCCTAAGTTTGGTTTTCATTTATATGCAGGTACTTTGACCTAGGATATTGCTTTGCATGTACTCTCAGATTTAACAATGGGTGATGTTATGTTCCATGGTGATGTTGAATTTATGTATAGATGCACAAAATGCACCCATTAGATATTGAGGCTGATAAAGTACCATGCCCATGTCACTGAGCTAATCCCATAGCTGATGCAAGTATTGTACACATGCTAATGCTATTGATTACTGGTACATGTACATGCTAAATTTTGATTAACATTGCATCATCAGTTCTCAAAGAAAATATCTTCTGAAGACCTAAAAGGTGTTCGATAATCATATGAACCCTTTTTTCAGTTGAATATTTTAGGTTGATTTGACCTTATATTTTGTTAATGCTGTGAACAAAAGATTTCTGCCTTATGAGAATAAAGGGTTTTAGTAGTGCAGACATTTTTGTATCTTTCAGTAATAATGATTATTTGTGGGAGACAGTTTGTAGAGTGTGATTCAGCATCACAACAACATCAACATTTACGCTGCCATTAACATAAAATCACCCTGTGTTAATGAAATCATATATAAAACATTGTTGCTTATGCATTCCATATTTGAATAATTACCAAAGTTGGGCGTATATTCCATTTATACTAGTATTGGTCTTATTTGGTATTGATGTTTACCAGTTGAGGAGCTTCATAATACTCATGCTTTGATTAGGCAACCATTGATTCTTGTAGTTTTTGAGCGAGCTGTTTTACATCAGGGATATACCCTAAAAATGAAGAATGATTTCAAGTATTAATGAATGTTTAATCCCACTGTAGAATTTAACAAGCATGGGAAATGCACCTGTTAGAGGAATATCCGCCTTTCAAACTAATCAATTAAAGAGTAAACTAAAAACTCTTAATAGTTTTTAACTGGCTAATACTATATACACCAGTAGATTTGCTATTTCATGTCATTTTATTTTAAAGAGATTAAAGTAAATACAAAATATAAGCAATTTGGCCCTTCTTGCCTTTAGTTTTTATGATTATGATAATGTAAAAATAAAGTCCTAAAACAACTACAAAGGCATTTATCATGAGCTTAAAAATGTAAATGATAAAGTAAATGATCAGAATTATCTTAAATTTGTTGCCTCATATACAGAATTGCTTAATGAAGGGTACTTATGTAGATAAAAAATGAAATAATATCATAAATGATGAGATTTAACTTTGAATTATTGCTTCATAGAGTGCATTGCTCTATGAAGTGTACACCATAATTCATAAAAGGCAGCATTCATTCATACTTCTATATATGCAAATAATGTCAGTTACATTGTATTTCAAACTATTCATTTTCCACACTTTAACCATACATGTACTTTCATAGACATGTATAATAACATACATAAAAATTCGATACCATTTTACCAAACCACTCATTTACAAAAAAAAACAACAAACAATGTTTAATCGTGAAAGCCTGTGACACAAAATCCATTTGTACGTAAGAGGTAATCTTAATATTATCATGAGCATTTAATGCTGTATAATATTCCATCTAATCAACACTAATCATTATCAACATGATATTCATCAGCAATACATTTATTTAAAGGCATATTATTTTCAGCTTTCATGTAGAAGAGTATATTTTTATGTTTGCTAAACCTAGAATTGTGAAAAGTAAATGAAAAAAATAACATTTTAGCTAAATTACTGTCCCAGCCTTGGAGGATATTTCGGCCATGGAGAATAAGATTTCTAATTTTACCGTAAGAGGCAATTTTATGTGGAATATGTGGAGGGTATTTCGGCCATGGAGAATAAGATTTCTAATTTTACCATAAGAGGCAATATGTGGAATATCCAGTTTATTACATAGCATCTGCTTGTTATAAAGCCTTTTCCACCCTATAATACCAGTTACTACCCATGAATGGTATGAGATATGACCAGCCACCTAATAATAATTCACCTGCAGAAAGTTCTGTGTATATAGCTCAAATAATTATTTGGTCTCGAAAAAGAAGAAATCAGAAAATGAGCTTATCTGGAAAAGTTCTTCTTTTCTCCATTCTATCAATATTTGAAGTTGAATAAAATGAGGTACAGGAGTTTTTTTTTGCACCATCTTTTCTAGACTGCTTGGAAGTCTTACTGATATTGCACAGTGTGCACACCTCATGCTTGAGCGAACCCAAACTTCAAACATTCTTTAATCCTTTAATATATTGAAACTCTTGCTGAATTTTCTACATTCAAACTAGTACTTACATGTATTATAGTTCATTAATTTTGACAAGTTATATGCAATTTAATGCTTAGGATGTACTTTTTCAAGCTAAAAAATCTCTCCAAAATCACTTTTAAGTGACTTTTTGTTGGTTTGGGGTTGACCAGTCATAAATCCCTCTTGAAAGCAGATAATATATTTTTGGATTCCACAAGAAGATAAGATTGAAAGTCTTTAATATGAACTTGTGAAATATAATGAATAAAATACATCCCCTGTAACGTGTAATATTACAAATGTTACAACTTAATATATCATCAACAAAACATGCTGTCATGCACATTTATTTGATATATTTATTCAAACAGGCTCTTAGATGATGCTTGAATGGTGAATGGTTTGCCCTTTGTTAAATTCAAATACTCAAAGACCTTATATGAAATAGGCGCTCTTTCTGGAACATGAATGTGGACTGAAGACAAGCAGGTTTCAAGAACATTAATTTATTGCACAAATTATTGTTAACTTTCTGTGTCTCTTAAAATTAAGTTTTACATGATTGGGTTTTTTTTTTTGTCAGAGCAAGGAATTTTTAATGTAACCTCTAATTGTATTTCTATAATCAGCACTTTTTTCAGCAGCAATATATAACATTTTACCCCTTTGTTGGTTATTTCTAATTTAATTCTTATATTCTAATGGTTCAATTTTCAGAATTTCTATTCCAGGTCTTTTGTTGTGTTTGAATGTTTTCCCATTCGTCACTTTGATTACTCTGAATCCCTCTCTTTCTTTATATTCAAACCCTAATTGAATTTGTTTGTTTACAGAAGACTTAATGGAAAATGATCCTAAACTACAGTATGAAAAGATTTGATTTTGTATTCCATTTCTCTCTCCAAGTCTTATTTTACTCACAAGTCCGTAGCTCATCTCCAAACCTCATTTGCTATTTGATTACCACTGACCTTCCATTGCGCACTGTAATTTATAGATCCACTATTCATTCAGCTTTTTTATTGAATTATTCTCCATCTGTAAGCGTTCATATTTGGTGCCAGGATATTATATTACAGCCTATTAATACACTGATATAATGTTCACCGATCTATCTGTGTTGCTTTTAATTTTCAAGCTGGTAATACTTCCGGACTCTAAATTTTGGCTTGTATCAGTAGACAGAATCCTCATTCATTGATTGTAGTGTTTGGTAAATTTATAATGTACATGGGGAAATGGTAGTACATGTACAGAGCTGCCATGGTATTATATGACAAAGTTAGGTAAAAAAATCTTTCTGTTGGAACTGCTTCATCGGCTTTTGACCAGTGCTCACTGCTCATGAAATTTGGCACAGTCACTGGTCTTGGGGAAAAGATGGGCAACACATTTACCCCCATATGCTGGAAACTGCTTTGCCATGGTTATGACATATTTCAGCAATATATCCTTCAGATCTAGGTACTTCTGCTTATGACTTGTGCTCATAACATTTGCACATGAGGTAAAGCTGTGCCAGACACATTTTCACAAATTGTGTTGCCATGGTAACATCATATATTCTGGCCCAAAACGAGGAAACCCTTGCACTGCTCATGAAATTGGGAACAAACATCAGTCTTGTGGTGAAGATATTCAAGACTCATTGTCAAATGTGTTACAAACTGCATTGCCATGGTGATGCAAAGGGCTTGGGTATTCACTTGTAGTGATATTTCTAGTTACAGGTAGACATACCTTACAAGTTTTTATCTGCAACTATAAGCTACATACAGATTCTTTGTTGAAAGCACTGAAAGTCAACCCATACACATGCATTTGCATGTGATTTAAAATAAGACCTCCTCTTTTGTAATCGTACATGCAGTAAAAAATAAAACATCAGATTTGCTCATAATCCTATATAGAGAAACAACATCACTCGCTTCTAAATACATAGAGTATATCATTTCCACATTGCTAGCCTGCATGTTCATACTTTACAGGCATGGCTATCGAAGGTCCAAGTACTTAACGTTACAAGGAAAACTCATTTAAAGCATCTGTAAATTTTACGAAAACTTTTACATCAAGTACCATTGTTGCAAAGCATATACTGAATATACATCAACAATTAAATCATCATTATCTCATAGTTACATCATAAAATGCAAACCACATGGATATGAATCTGCGAAATATTATACACATCCAGTGCAATCCCATGGTCATTCATGGTAAAACTGCTATTTGCTTGGCTGTATGGTTACCTGTTACTGCACGTTATATACTTTTGCACCTCTTTGCTTTGTTTTACGTTTTTTAATACTCCTAACCTATATTTTACTCCACATGGTAAATTTGCTTATCTTATGTATATTAGTTTCTTTGCTTTTCTGCACACTTACACTTCCCCATCTATCTGTATTGTTCTGTGTAAATTGTGTTGTTTTACCCCAAGTAATTGTTTCCTTTGCTTTGCTTGTTCATAATGGTGTTATTGCATCAATGGTGATATTTGTTGATTATGATTATGATAACCCTATTTGCTTTCTGAGGCATTACTTATATGGGTAATTGTGTTGAGAGTATTTGACTACCCGGTAACAAGACACAAATAAAGAATGGAGTGATCATTGATTTATCATAGTAATTAATAGTTCTCAAGAACACTATTACTATGATTCACTCATGCATACCTGTAAACAACTGAGACATTTTCCATGAATATAGGCATTTCCTGGCAAATTCAAAATGATGAAATTCTGGAAATATCAATTATTCTAATTGTGCAAAATCCTTAAAGTGCACTTTTGCTTTAATAATGTATTCAGGTTTTTAATCACAAGTATAATTGCTTACATACTTTCTGACAATATCCAAATAAAGAAATCATTCTGGGAAGTAATAATTTTATGCATTTGATTCTGTTTTGTGATATGTTGTCTTGACATGCATCACATTAACATATACAGCAATGTTACATGTGGTGATTTCACTTCATCTCTTAACATCCCTTTCTAAGCAGTGCCTCTGTATAATGTTTTTGGTCTATATATTTTGTTTTTCTAACTTTGTGACAGAATAAAAATTTTCTGTCATCTTGCTTTGCATGAGTTGTCACTTAAGTGTTTGATATCTGTTTAAAACCTTTCCAGCAGGTTTGGCAAGTAAAAGCTCCGTTTATTTTGATATTCAAAATTTTGTCGAAAGTTCTAACAAAGATATTTTTCCCATAAACTATCAGTAACCCATCTTATCGGATTCATGGAACTAGTAGTTCACAGAGCTACATGTCTCCACAGAACCATAAAACCTCTTTAGAATGCAATTAAAACGCTCAGAAAAATTACAGGTTTTAGACCTACATTTTTTTTGAAGAAATTTTCAAACTTTCAATTTCAATATTTTATCGATCATTACACTAGCATTTGTTAGGCATTTATAAATTTTTGATCGGAAAATATAAATCTTGACTTATATTGTTTCTACAAATACTTTTAGTGATAACACTTTGGGGATGATTCAGATTTTCTTTATACATGCAAGGTCATAAATATGGATAAGATCATGATATTTAGTAGTGTAAATTATCCAAGAAAAATTATTTTTTTCTATTATCAAACTCCCAGAACTAATGTTTACTTTTTTTTTATAATTCAGGCAGATGAAATTGAATTTACAGTTTATTCCAATGTAAAAAAGGAGAAAGAATTAGACATTGGCATTGCAATGCAGATACTTTTGAAAACTGGAGATATAAACAATGCATTATAATCCAGATCAAACAGTTTTGATACCAGTGTTCTTTCAGGGAAAATGTCAATTATTCCAGTGAAAATAGTTTGGAATGCTAAAGAACTCTATTATGTAACTTAATTTATTGAGAGTGTGTGCTGTAATGTCATTTCTCTCCAAAAATGCTTTTTTACCATTTGATTTTAATATTCCATCTGTAGCGGTTCTACATCTGTACATCCCGTCAGTTAAAGAGGCTTGAGTCGGTATCGCGTTCACCAATCTATTCTCACTTCTCTGAGACTATCGTTGGTACAAGCACCATCCGGGCGTACCAACGGCAACATGACTTCATCAAACAGAATGAGCAGCTTATTGACAACAATCACATCACGTACTACCCTAATATTGTCTCTAACAGGTTAGATCATTATTTCTGTTCATTACCTTTTGATTTTAATCTGTTTCTGTTTCTGTTTCTGTTTGTGGTAACTCCCGTAGGAACTCGGCAGGACAGCACTTTCTGCTGGTAAACGCCAAGCTGGTATATAACCAATTACCTTGGAAACATTTTACGTCTAGGTAAATCAGTCATAGTGGCTGACGTAATAGATGACAGATATCACTCTTGGGCCTTTTTATCAAAGTGGAGACAATGGCAGAGTTAGGATTCGAATTCACAACCTTGCGATTATGAGTCCAATGCTCTAACCACTGGACCACACGACCCGTAATCAATCATGTCATCAATCTCTTGTCATGTTATATAAATGATTGCCATATTGTGTCATTGACATTTACATGATAAACCCTTAAACTAAGTACATATGAATATGATAATAACCCGAGTCCATCATAGTTCATTTCAAGTATACCAAGCAAAATGCAACAGTTTTTGGTTAATAGTCCAGTGAGGATTTTGATCAGTTTTTCATTCGATGTTGGCACTTCTAGGTTGAATTTCAAATTCAACCTAATGACAAATTAGGTGGGCACATGTATGAAGCAACAGTTTCCCATATTCAAGTCAATGAATTGAGCCAAGGGACTGAATTTGGTTGTTCTTTATTATTTTCTATTTGAAGCACTATCTTCTACTCCACTATGTTTATCTTTTAGTGTAGGACATGTTGCATGAAAGTTACCATAATGGTAACTCTGCAATCCAGTGGTAATCCTTATCTGAAATCCTTGATTGTGATTGGCTGTTAGCATCATAACCTCTGGGACATAGAAATAGTTTTCCCCTGAAATTCCCCAAGAGCCCAGGAAATCTCACATAAAGAGCCCCTGAATTAGTGTAGGGTCCAGTGTAAACTAATACTATGTAGTAAATTTTGCCCGGTGAGCTAGAAAAGTAGCCCCATGCTTTTTTTTATTGAATTTTTCCCGTTTTAGTCTCTTGATATGATGTGGTTTTTCTTCTCTCATTTTCACTCCTGCAGGTGGCTTGCATTGAGGCTTGAGTTTGTTGGGAACTGCATTGTATTCTTTGCAGCTCTCTTTGCTGTGATTGGTCGAAACAACCTCAGCTCTGGCATTGTGGGATTGTCTATCAGCTATGCCCTGCAGGTAAAGTTTATTTGAATTCAATCACGAGATCCATTTATGTATGCATACAAGGCTATTTTTATTTTAGAAGATAGGTGCTCAGTAACGTATGGTCTTAAGAATGGAGTACAGCTCTATGTTGGATTATTTTAAAGGGAAGTTCACCCTGATGATAAGTAAATTATAACAAAAGCAGAAAAAATATAAAAAAATATTGGGGAATGTTCTGATGAAAATCTGTCAATGAATAGTAAGGAGTTTATATGTTTGTTTTTTAATTGTATTACGTCAAAGATATAAGATGAGCAACTCCTTCACATGTGTAATGAAAATTCCGAACAATTGTCATCTAAAAAAATTGAAAGGGATACCGGTACATCATCAGGATAAACTTCCTCTTGACAACATCTAGTGTGATCTGTATTCATTTCACATTTTGCTATTGAATAATCGTGATAGTTGAGTTTCCTTTTCTTGGACATGGAGTACAGATTAACATGATTAATCTGTATTCTTTCTTTCTTTTGTCATCATAGATCACCCAGACGTTGAATTGGATGGTCCGAATGACCAGTGAGCTTGAAACAAATATTGTCTCTGTTGAGAGAGTCAAAGAATATTCTGAAGCCCCAACAGAGGTAAGAAACAATTCTTGGTTCAAATGTTGCATATATGATTGATTGGGGATAGAACATGCATAGTTTGGATATGTTGTTACATTGAAATTACCAAAATAAGTTGCAGATTCTAGTTATCAATGTCACTGAACAGAAACTGACAAGTTGTTGATTAACTCTGTGCATTTGCATATATCCTGAATTCTTCATGGATTTGTCTTGAACAAAAAATGTAATGATTAGTCCTTTCCTCTACCTGTGTACAAGAGAAACTACATGCACACCCACATCAAGTCGTTATATAAATATAGCTGAAGGGAGATAACAGAGTAGGAAATCTGCTGAAATGATTTGAGCCATGATGAATCAAAAGTCAGTAACATATTTTCATAGTGATGAGATATGGTAGCTGAATCCCCAATCATCTTTAATTATACGCTTCAAGCCTTAAAAAATGATAGAAAGTTGTGCGAACAAATTCATGACTCCATGATTGTTCCATGATTATGATGTGATCTTGGTCATGGTACATATCGTTTGAGTTTGTAATGAAAGTCGTTATATCATGAGTAATGTTTAATGGTTTCATGTGTTCATCAGGGTAACTCTGTACAGGCTTCGCTTATTCGCGAATTTCATTTGCACCAAAAAATAAAGTTCGTAGCTTCTCAAACATCAGTTCTGATACTGTATACACTATTGACATATGTACATGGATGTAGCTAATCTTTGTCATGGTATAGGTTCTCAAAGTTAACTCTCTTTGATCTCACATTTTTTAGGCAGCGGCTATAGTAGAAGACAACCGACCAGCAGAAAGTTGGCCTGGTGAAGGCAAAGTGGAGTTCATCAACTACAGTACACGTTATAGAGAAGGACTTGACCTTGTCATTAAAGGTATCAATGTCACAGTCAAGCCTGGTGAGAAGGTATGTCCTCAAGTTTGAAGATTCATGTGAACTATGTAGGCAAATTGTTGATTCTAGAGTGAAATTTTATATTCACTTTTGATAAAGAAAGCATCCATAGATTTAGGACAGTCATTCAATGTATTGTGGGTAAACTTACATCCCTTCCTGTTGAATATCTCAAGTCTTTTTAACATACACACTGGCAAATGAGAACATCATTGTCTTGATTTGTTAAGGGGAGTAAAGCCATTACTAGAAATCCTTTGTTATTCAGTTTTGCTGAAAAAAAAATGATGTGTCATCTGGGCCCCGTCTTACAAAGAGTTGCGATGGATCCAATCAATCGTAACTATGGACGGCCAGGAACGTCAACATCTATAATGCATATTTGTTCAAAATATATCCTAGCTATGATCTATATTCATGCATTCATTGTTTTCTTGAAAATTCACTGCGTTTCTCTTTGCATACAGAGGACATTGTGCAAATTTTTCGTTAAAAAAAATTACGACGCTGATGGATTTCCATAGAGCTACGATTAATCTGATCAATCGTGACTATTTGTAAGACGGGGCCTTGAATTTCTTCTTTTGATATCCCTCCTCAGGTTGGTGTTGTTGGAAGAACAGGTGCAGGAAAGTCTTCATTGACCATGGCTCTCTTTAGAATCATTGAGCCTGCTGAAGGTCAGATCAAGATTGATGGTGTAGACATCTCATCCATCGGCCTCAAGGATCTAAGGTCTAAGATCACCATCATTCCTCAGGTAAGGAACAGGGGACCGTTTCATCAACATTTTTGTCTGACAAGTTGTCAGATCTGACATCTTTCCTTGATTCCGATTGAGAAGCACTGTTACTATATTAATTGTGGGATAAAACGTCCGACAAGTCCCTTCATGAAACGCTCCCCAGGACTCGAATGCAAATTTGAAACCATTGCATAATGGACAGCTATCAATTTCAATCTTATTCAAAATTAACATGACTTAAAAAAAAGAGAGAAGAATCCCCCCCCCCCTAATATCTAGGATCTAACGTCTAGTGATTGGATCACCAATATCCCTGGGTAAACCATGAGTCAAATCAGAAGTTGCTGTTCCTATGCATCTGAAATTGTTGTCAATCAGTCATGTGTATGCTCACAATCATTGATATAAATGTTTCTATTCTGGAAAAAGAAAAGAATTATCACTTTATACTGAGAGTTAGGAGAATATCATTGTCATAAATGGACAATTCCATGATATAATCAATCTTTTGTATGTCCCATCCCCATTTCACACCATTCTTCCAAGAATTTTTTTAACCATGATGATAATGAGCATATCAACTTTCCACATGAACTTAAAAATCGACACACGTTATTTCAGGTAGTACCCACATATTTTGGGTTTGATGTTGTGTGTGTGTATTTGAGTTTTGTCAGACGTGTATCAATCAGATATGATTATTTACGTCTGGGACTGACCTTCAATGTCACCATCCGAAAGACATGATCAGGGCTTGAACCTCGAACCTCTGCATCAATTTGTAAACTTCCCCACAGCTTGGATTACAGGCGCATGTCACAACGCCCAGTTTATTTACATACATCATGGAATTGCCCCAATATGAATCATTCTTCAGAAACAACATAAAAAATAATCATTGACAGAAGAATTATTCTTATCTTTCTATCATCCCTTTGTAGGATCCTGTATTGTTTGCTGGAGCTCTACGCATGAATCTAGATCCGTTTGAGAGCTACACTGATGATGAAGTCTGGTTAGCTCTGAGATTATCTCATCTAGCAAACTTTGTCTCGAGTCTTCCAGAAGGTCTGCAGCATGAATGTGCAGAGGGAGGAGAAAATCTCAGGTTGGTCATCTTTTAGTGTGTTGGTAAAGCATCTTCAGACCTGGTGTGATGAAATGAGATTTTGGGGCCATTGTCCTTGAAGGTGTTTGCCAGTAGCGTTATGTTTACAGATCATCCATTAGTAACGTTTTGAAATAAAATCAACAAAAATCCATGAATATTCTTAATAAACAAGAAAAATGTTGCCAAGCCAGGAGCTATTAATTGGTTTTCTGGCCTCAAGAAGATGTGAAAAATTACAGTACCTAAGAGAGGGTGCACACAATATTTCCATATTTCAAAGGTGACTGATGAGGCTGCATGTGGTGTGCATCTACCACTCGAAGAAAACTAGTTTAACAGTTAGATACATCCATTTGTATTGTAAATGATTAAATCAGGTAAGATTTTTCTGAGAACCATTCATTGTCATACATGTAAATGGAGCAAAATGAAAAACCTCGCCTGAACTCTAAGTGAATATGCTTTGATCAGTTGAGCAAGACTGAACCACTAGTTTCCATTCAATTCAAAATGTAGCAAAATTCACAGCAGTAAAGTAATAGCATACATACAATAATTATCATGGTGTTATGAAGACAATGGCATTTTTATTCAGCATGTGTGTGAACTCGCATCTCAGAAATCTAGTTGTTTTCTGCAAGAAAAAACTCATTTGTGCTGTTATTGACCAAGGTGAAGTAAATTTGGACTTGAACCTTACTCCATGAAATGCAGTATGCTGCATCACCTTGTCAAAGAACATATTGCAAAAGAAAGTATAACTGTACACAAAATGTTAAGTGGATAAAACTTCTCATGTCCAAATTTTTAGAAAAAAAGTACTAAGTCCTCTTTTCTTGTGTTAACCTTACAGTGTTGGACAACGTCAGCTGATCTGCCTCGCGAGGGCACTGTTGAGAAAGAGCAAGATCCTAGTCTTGGATGAAGCCACAGCAGCAGTGGATCTAGAAACTGATGATCTCATCCAGGCTACTATACGATCAGAGTTCTCAGAATGTACAGTCATCACGATAGCACATCGCATCAACACAATCATGGACAGTACTAGGTAAAGATGCTCTATTTGGAACTCGGATATGCCAAGAATTCCATAGCAAGGGCAACTCCATGAAATAACCCTTGTGGGCATGCAACCCCCAATTATTCCATCCTTTACATTTACTACATGAACTACTTAAAGAATTAGAGCAAGTGAATTACAAACCTTATGTACTAGAAAACAAGAGACATATTTGTTCAGGGTGTGACATACATGTACATGTATAGGGGTTTGGACTTACACTGTAGAGGCTTCACCGTGCACTGTGTATTCTTGATCTTCTCTTTGATGGTTATATTGATAACAAGTACAGTAATGAAATGGAAATTTAGAAATAAATTACGTTATTAAGATATCTATGATTAAATAGAGCCATAAATGAAATAATATTAAGGTACTCTATATTTGTTGTCTGACTCAATCCCTCATCATTCTTTCTTTGTGTGTAGAATATTGGTGATGGACGGAGGGGAAGTATCCGAGTTTGACACACCCACCCACCTCCTGACCAGTGGAGGAATCTTCTACACTATGGCCAAAGATGCTGGACTTACCTCATAATATATCTTGTGTGTGAAGTCTCCCCCCCCCCCATTCAACCTTTGAGTGACCGAGGTGTATGGTTTGATCGGCCCATTATTATGGTTTCTTTCATCTGTAATATGGTGTGTGAAGTCTCCCTATGCGAGTCCAATCAGCTAAGAGTGTGTTGGTAAATGGGTGAAATTGATGATGACTGTGACATTTTTGTGTGCTGACTTGATGGGTGGATGATCAAGTGTTCTCTTGCAATATAATCAACAAAAATTATTGCAAAGGTAGGTGCTACATGTCACCTGTGACCATAGGTATTTCAAGAAATATGTAAACATAAAAGATATGTTAAAGTAAAATACTTTTTTTTTCTTTGCCAAAGAGTTTGTTTTGACAGAATGTGTTGAAGTTTTAGAGCATTGTCTTGCGCGTAATTTCACTTTTTTTTGCAGTTTTAAACACAAGTGTGTGAACTTGTGGTCTTGTTAGGGTACAGTCAACTAATTTCTGTCTATCTTGACTTGAGGTATAACAAAAATATCTTCAAGAATTGTTTACTTGTATGGGATTTAAAATGAGAGTAAGTAAGAAAGGGTCATAAAAATGTCATCCCTAACAATATTGTATTGCCCCATCTTCGTATCTGTTTGTCTTCTCTAGAGTGGTATGAGAGCATTGTCATGTTTGACATTAATTGTTCAATGGGTTTGTTTTTATCTTTTGCTAGCCATCGCAAGGCATATTTCAGGCAATTTGGTTAGGTGTCAGGGGCCTTTAGATTTTCATTTGTTAATTCCAAATCTCAAGTAAGATGACAGACAGCAGTTATTTTAATTTGCATTTTAGATATGATATAAAATGCAATTCAGTCTCAAACCAGTTAGAAGGGGGGTTTTGTAGTGATACTAGCTACCAGTATTAACCCTTTTTAAACAGGTGGGAGGGGGTGACCCCCCCCCCCCCCGACAAATTTCATCACTACGCCGTCGCGCAAAGTTTCTTGATTGCGCCGCTCACTGATTTTTACTTTCAAGTCTTGCGCATCTTTTGAGACCAGAATTACGACGCCTTGGGATGCGGTTCTGAAATTATGCAACATTTTGTAAGTGCATGTCAGACCCGAAATTGCCCAAAAAGTTGATTCTGTGTACAAGGTCAATGCAAATTGTGTTTTTCAACCAAAAATCATAGATGTATGATTATTTTTACTTTTGTTGGTTTAAATGGATTTATTTTGTGCTATTTATGATCGCAGAAGGGTCCCCGACAAAGTTCATTGGAAAAAACAATGAAAAACAAAGATATGAAAAAACAAAGAAAAAAAATTAAAGAAAACAATAAAATACATAAATTAATTATATATTTGCAATTTTTTGTAGATATTTGTTAGAAATGTAATTATTGATACTCCAACCAAAAATTAGCATTCTACTCACTATATAAATTGAGGCAAAAACATGCACAAAAACAAAATTTAGGGCAAATTTCATAGCTCATTTGCATAATTAATTAATTAAAAATATAAAAAATTTACCACAGTCTTGCGGTTTACATCGGGCTCCAGTATATACTGGTCTGAAATAGCTCAGTTAAGATAGGGTTAAGGTGATCGTTTGATTCATGCAAGATGCCTTGGATATAGTCGACTGATGTCAGTAATTCTGATGAAATTTTCGGTCATATTTTATTGTATAAAGTTACAAGTGTGTAAAATGAACATGATGAAAATGAGTGTTCATTTAGATGATTTATTCCGCCACATGTACATGATTATAAAATGAGGTCAAATGGTGAATTGATCTAAATGTATTTGCAGTGCTTACCATAAGGGGACTGAAATTTGTGTGATATTGATGTTTTGATTTAAGGTTTCCTTGAATATATATTTTTTTTAATGTGCATCATCCACCGAAAATATGTGATAAGAAAGTGTGGTCTTATCTGAGAAGCATGGGCTTGAGGATTAATTAATGCCTGTTTTCTCATTTATTTAGGCATGCCTAAATCATCCAAAATACTTGAATAAGAGGAGTGATATTTATTGCACATATTTTACCTGTTTTAATTGCATCAGCATCTTTGGTTAGATTATAAACCAACTCAATCAGTCGTTGACATATTTTTGCTTCTATTTTTTTTCAGAAATCTTAGTTTATTCAGCAACAGATTAAAGGAATTTAATTATTACAAATCCTAAATTGGCATTGTACATATAATTTAATCTTCTAATCCCTGTCATCCGATGCAAAATGGCAACTTTTAGATGTATTTTTGTGTCAGAAACTATATAGGGGCAAAAGGGCTATACCGTCGTTGCCAATTTGATGAAGGAAAACTGATAAGAATTGAAATGATTCCCTGTCATGGACGGGTTATTACATATCAAAGAGTCTGGTTTCTATCCTGGATCACATGGTGAGGAGACATCCAGGAAGTGTTTCATTTCACGAGTCTCTTCAGGGATTTTCACTTTCTCCCAGCCAATCAGAGGCAAGGATTTGAGTAGCTTATAGCAAATAGTGAAAATCATTTATTTTTTGTTTCATGAAATCACTGTGTTGGTGCAAGAAATCCCCTGGCAAAACATTTCCGTGCACCGTATTGGTGCAGTAATGCCCTCATGCAATTCAGTTATGCGTCCTGCTCAGGGCGCTTTTGTGTGTATGCAGTGCGCTAAAGTGTGGTGTTAACGGTGTTCTTTGCAAAAACGATGTTCTTTGCAAATGAAACATCAAAATGTTTCCTAGTTTTTCTCTATTGATCAAATCCTATGATGTGGAGGGTTGTCATGGTCTGGTGCTTTTGACTCTCTTTGTAATAGTCCGCCAAGGGTTCGAATCCCAGATGAGGTGTAATTAATTTCCTTCAGCAAGAAATAGATACACATTGTGCTGCATTGAAGGCAGTTGATGTGAATGGGTACCCGGCAGGATTAATTCCTTGAATGCATGAGCACTGAAAGGCAGCTTGAGCTAAAGCCGGGGTAATATGTAGTGTGCCTTTGAATAGGCAAGAGATGATATTGTTGTATATTATTAAAGTCCTCATATACAAGTATTTTGTCTGATTGTGTTCCACTTGTGAGTAGTTATGAAATGGCCCTGAAACCTAAACCTCAATTTTTACTAGTGTATTCCTATTATAGCCTAGGGCAAAGCATTGCCTGCCTTTTTGGTGTGCAATATGCATGGCAATGCTTGCAGAGAAGACATTATATGGATGTGAATTAAATCCTGATCATTTGGCATGGATGCCAAAAGGTGTCCACCTAGTTTTAGCTCTTGTTGATTTTATCATTGTTGGAAAACCAAGTATCCAAGTCATGTGCTTATCTTGCTTCTCTCTTGCTAAACCCAGAAACTGTATTTATGGTGGAAGTCTTGACAAAATTGAAGTCAGACTGTACTGCAAATTGTTTGACAACATGGCAATAATTGTTAGGCGAGTAGTATTGATATAGTTCAGCATGTTTAATTCACTGTGCCTTGTAACACTTATGGGATGGTTTAAGAAACCTAGGATCAGATGCAAATGTATTTGGGTTCCCCCCAAAAGAAGCAATCATCATATTTTTTGCAAGTAATTCTAACTTTGCTATTGATTTGCCGATTTGCTTTTTGCAAATAAGGAGGGTGAACTGATTTACTATAGCTAACATTAATCTATCACCACTCAAGAGATCAATCCAATGATCAGTTGTAACTTACCACTACACGGTTTTACCATATACATGTGTAAATTCTCGAATTGATTGCATCCTTTCTGTTTCAAAATAGTGATCTAGTTACAAGAAATATTTATGATGTTTAAAAGATGGGCATTCTAACATATTAGTCTGTATATGATAGTTCTATTGTATATGATAGTGTTCTTTCATACTACTATTTTGGGAATATATTTTTTGCTCCCAGCTCCTTAACATGGCATTAATAGAGTTTTGGGTTGATTGAATCAATGAATGTGATCTTTTTTCCATGCTTGTGCATCTAGGAAATCATTTTAGAAAAAAAAATTGCTAGAATACCATGATACATAGTACAGTCTGCAACCATCTCCAGGATGAGTTTGTGCATGTTTCCAGCTTGAAGGATCTTGGTTAAATAAAAATTGAAAATCACCCCACCCTTAATGAAACCATTTGTTTCATTGATTCTTGGTTTTAATTGAACAAGATTTGAATACTAAGTCATGATGTGGATATGATGTCTTCATTGAAATGCTTAATATTGTAAAATGTTATTTTTGTGCATTTGATGAATACAGTAAAAGTGAAAGTTCAATGCTGGTATTACAGTGTGAATTTTGTTTTGTCTTTGATATTATTGGTGAATGAAACCCTTGAAATAAATTAACTAGTGCCAAAAACAAAAAAATCAAAGTATATATAAGAGTATATATAAGAACAACAAAACATTTTGAGAACAATTGGACACACAATGACTTTATGGGCACTTGAATTTTGAAGTCACTAATGCTATGGAGGTCCTCCTATTGGCAATGTAGTCTAGGTTGTTTGTGATGTCACGCAAGTACAACTCTCCCTTTTAATTTGTACTCTGAAAATATAACACAAAACATTAATTTGTGCTCATTCTAATGATAGTATAAACTCTTCCCATGATATTTCATGAAACCTATGTTACACGTCCTTCCGTGGGGAAAAAACACCCACTGATCTACAGATAGAATTACAGTACAATTTATAGAAAAGTGATTGGGAAATTGTACTAGTGTGACGTCACACTAGTACAACTCTCCAATATTATTGGACCCAATGTCAGCGGGAGGATGTCCTTACGATTGGTCTCAACTTTATTTTGAATGCTCATAAATTTCTTATTTGTACAATCGTTCTCAAACTCATTGATTTCTTTCTTTGATTTTTGTGTTTCACACAAGCAATTCTATTCACATGGTTTTATTCCCCTTTAAAAGTACCATTGTTCTGTTTGAATGTTTGCAATATTTAGTTTTATACATTTCATAAAGACAAATCTGAATTACATGTTGAATGAAAGAAGTGGTATGGTGAACAAGTCTTAGAAGTATTTTATCCATCCTTATCTCTCAATCACTCCAAACAATGATAATGACCCCATGTTTTATTAGAATAATGTGATACTTACAAGGAAGATAAAATCGGGACGTTTAAGGGTTACATCATTTAATCACACCATTCTCGCATTTATTCACCCTGAAACATTTACCCCAATCCGTAGACCAAAATAATCAGTTTCTGTTTCGTTGGTTCCGCTGGAGTATGTCTTGTTTCACTATGCCTCCTTCATGGACTGTTGTCTGTCTTGCACTCTGTACAGGGAGCCTATATATCCCAAAATTCATTATGAATTAAGACTAAGACAGCATTTTCACTAAGATATAAATATTTGTATACATTTTGGGTAATTTATTACCCTGAAAAGACCTTAAAGAAAAAAGGAATCAACTTGGTTTGATATCTGAAAAGAGAGAAATATTGAGATCAGGAACTAAATGCTTGGAGTTGCTGGTTCAGGAAATCAAGAATGTGAGTTTCCTTTCCACTTAACAAAAGAAAAATCTCGTGTTTGAGAATCTGTGAAGTAAAGACTTTCTGAACAATAAAAAAAAAATCGAAAGTGAATTTAACGTATGTTTCAGTGATTAAAAAAAGTGCGACGGAAATACATTTTCATAGAAATTGGCAGAATATTTGATGGTATGCACTGTAAGAGGTTTACCAGAAAATTATTCTTTGGAATTGGAATTAAATGAATGTGGTTATACGAATAATAATGTGAAAAAGTATACGGGCGGTCCTAAAACTGGATAAAGGCTGTGATTTCGACACTCTTTTAGCATTGAAGTCGGCGGATGAGAAGACATTATTTTCCTTCGACCTGACAACATCTGACGTTTGAGGTAAGTGATTTGCCTATTCAATGATATATGATTTTTTATGTGCTTTTTTCATTTGTCAAATGGGATAATTTTCTAGAGTTTTTCATCGAACCTTTGAAACTATAATCTCAAACCATTGCTATGATAATCATTGTTTATAATCATTTGGTGTTCATGAATTCTTTATATATATATCTTTGTTTCAGAGAGAAAGAAAAAAATCATGGCAGCAAAACTCACAATCGGTGTTCTGCTGATTGTGCTTGCGATTGCAACTTGTGTTACATGTGAAGATGCAATACTGAGCCAGGATATAATCGAGGATCCTAACAGTGGTAGGTTGGCCTACTTCTGTTTCAGCACGCGTTTATTTTCGAAATTCGTTTTACTTTCTCTTCATTAGGGTTTTTAATTCATTTATTGGAAACAAGGATCCTGCAAGAATGTCTAAATCATCATCATCTTTCTCCTTTCTTCTTCATCTTCATCTTCTTCTTAGTTTTCTTTTCTTTTTTTCTACTTTTTTCGGGGGGGGGGGTGATTTACCTAATCGGGTCAGATTATGCACTCCAAATTCCAAGGATTTAAAATAAATCCACATCGGCTGTGAAAAGTGACCAGCCGAATTTTGTATATAGTTAGCTTGTAGATTTGATTTCAAATGTTTTGAGGTTTGAAAGTTAATCCTAAAGATTTAAAATAAATCCAACATTCGGCTGTTCACTATCCACAGCCGATTCGTCTACCATCAGTCGGTCCACTATCCACATCGTCCAATTACCATTTCGTCCAACAAAGTGACTACTGGACCAATTGGCAAAAAATGCAAGTAGACCAAATGGCTATTAGACCAAAAGATTAATTATAGTCGAAATGGTTATAAGGCCAACTGTCTTATATAAATAGTAATTGGACGAAATGGTAATTGGACGATGTGGATAGTGGACCAACTGATGGTAGACGAAATGAAATTAGACCATGTGGTGAGTGGACAAAATAGCAGTAGACGAAATGGCAATAAACCATGTGTGGGTGGATGTGTGTGCATGTTGGATGTAGGGGAGACACTCTAAAGGATTTAAAATAAATTCAAATCATTTCGTCTAAAAATAATTTGGTCCAATTGCCATCTCGGCCAAATCATCATTTCGTCCAATATTCATTTCGTCTACAATCATAAATATAGTCTACTACTAGCAGCCCTACGTTTTCGGTGCCTGTGTATTGCTGACTCGACTCCTGTTGCTCTTGTGATTTGTTATTAATTTACACCTGTTGTTTGGTTAGTCTTATGTATATAATTGTACATTATTTTAAGCTACATTTTAGAAAAATGTTAATTACACAAGATAATGTATCTCACCGAACAGGCACGATCTAGCGAAATATTTATGATATGGAAGAATTTATATTTTCCTGGTCTAATTACCCTTACGTTTTATTCACCTGTCTTCTTCCTCTCATTTTACCTATTCCCTTTTCTTCCCTCCTTTCTTACTTTTTTTCTCGCTTTTGTGCCGCCAATAGATGTTATCGTCTTTATTATTATATTACCATTCTTATTCATTACTATTAGTTCTATCATTATTCATTACTATTATCACTATTATTATTTATCATTATTGTCATTGTAATTATGATGAATGATGATTATCAGTTTTAGGTGTGCACTTGTTAAAAAAAGAAAGGAGGAAATGTTCCAAATCAAAGGACCCTACCTCAATTTTATCGTTTTAAACCACTATATTTCCCCCTTTTGTGTGCATAATGTGATATATATAGAGAGAGAGAGAGTCGTGGGGGGGGGGGGGGCTGTATAGGTGACGCATCATTTCATTCCCGGATAGTAGGACTAGTTATCATGATTGGTTATTAGACGATTTGGTTGTTAGACGAACTGATTATTGGACCTAATGGGTGGTGGACGAAATGGCAATTGGACGAGTTGATATGTAGGCGATTTGGATATTGGACCAACTGATATCAGCCGACATGCGGGCAATTGGACTAAATGAACATTGACCGAATTGGATTAATTGACGAGTTGGCATAGCCTAAATGGAACTAAACTAAATAGGCGGTAGACGAAATGGTTGTAGACGAAATGGTTATAGACGAACTACTGATTAGACGAAATGGCTATTGGACGAAATGGTGACTGGACGAAATGGGTGGTAGACGAAATTTTGACGGAAACTAGACAAAATGAAGGTAGACCATATGGACGGAATGGTAGTAGACGAATTGCTAGTTTACCCCCTCACATCATATCTACATACCAACATAAAATGGTTATTAGAAGGCATACTGATTATTGTACTCATGCTCCACAGCTAGTAAACAGTAAAAATATTTCATTTTCATTTCATTTTATTTTACTTCAACACGGTTAACGAACTTCAGCCAATGGCTGTTCTTCTGAACGTCAATACATACATATTAAAATCACATTATACAATTATCAAGATACATAATACGAAATAAATATACAATTAAAATATCATCAATATTACAAAGAAAACAAACAAACAAAACAAACATGTTTACATCACTCTGACGTCCAATCTAAATATGTTGAAACTAGTTACTTTTAAGTCATTAGGTAGTGCGTTCCAGCTTCTGGCCCCCTGTACTGTAAACTTCTTTTTCTTATAATTGCTTTTAACTAAGGGTAATTTTATTTTTAGAGACGATGATCTTAGCATGTAGTTACAATCACTTAAAATAAATTGCTTAAGAATACTGTCTGGCAGCATACCATGCATTATCTTGTACATTGTTTATAATGTGCGTACATTTCTTCTTTCTATCAATCTTTTAATTTCTAATTCTTGAAATATATGTTCGAATGGGTACATCCAATCCATGTCTAATACACAACGGAGGGTTCTATTTTGAATTCTTTGTAAATCATCACTCAAAACTTTTCCTAAGTTGCCCCAAATTATATCACAGTAATCAAATTTGCTTTGTATTAAACTCCTATAAAATATCAGTGCTGTATGTTTAGTTATGAATGGTCGGATTCTCTTGAGTAGGTACAGATTTTTATTGACGTCTTGTTTCAGTTTTTCTATTTGTTTATACAGTGCGTATAAAAAAAACGGGACAGATTTGAAAAAGTCTATAATTTTTTTGTTTCAAATTATGATCTCTATATTTTGGTGTCAATAGGTGCTCTTGGGTCTTATCCTTCAAATGTTATTTAAAAAAATTAGTTTCGTTCATGCTTGAGCGAACACGGAATGTTTTTTTCTGGGGTTAAAAAGGAGGCTTGCGCCAAAATGGCATCAAATGATAAATATGATGGTCGGACTTCTTGCTAATCAGCAGACTTCCTCTTAACATTTTTATTATCTTTCGAATTATTTTGTCAAAATTCATTTCCAAATCTACTAATTTGCTTGAATATTTCTGTTGTTGTTCCTTTATAATGTGTTCTCTTTTAGGTTTGAATATTCCTTCTTTATAGGCAAGAACATTTTTTTTTTAACCGAAGTTCGAGCGTGTTTCTTTTTCAAATCCTTTCATTGTGTGCTACAAAGGCCATGGTGCCTTTGAACAGTGGCATACTGATGGCTGGGGGCTCGGGGTGCTGCTCCCCCCACCAATTAAGAAAAATATGACCAAAAAAGTGGAAAGAAAAACATAGAAATTGAAATTTGATATTTTAATGAAAAAGTGGAAATTTTTTGCTTGCTCGCTTCACAACTTTTTGATACATTTCACCTGATCTGCCAAATATTGCTCCTTCAAAATTGACTCAATACACCATTGCCATTGAAAGACATGAATCCTTTCCTGTTTGTCCTGTCAAGGACATAATTAAACTTGGTGAAGGATTATTGGAAATAGGATTCATGTCTTTTATAGGTACCATAACATAATTTGTTTCACTTAATAAAAGGATTTGAATGATTACAAATTCTCTCAATTAATAATGCAATTATTCTCACTTGGGTTGACAAAAAGTCTTCTTTTCTTACTTATGAAGGAAAATACAAAGGTAAAAGCAGTTTGAATGATAAACAAAATAATTCAGGTAAATACATAAATTCATAAATGAAATTTGACAGCATTCTTCGAAAATTATGACAAAGATAATGAAAAGAGAAAGAGAAAGTTTGCTGATTAGCCAAAAGTCTAATCATCAAATTTGTCATTTCTGCCATCTAGGCGCAAGCCTCTTTGTGAGCCCCCGACAAACACGTCCCGTGTTCGTTCAAGCATGAACAAAATGTATTTTTTTAAATGGCATTCAAAGATAAGATCGCAGAGCATCTATTAATATCAAAATATAGATATAATATTTTGAAACAAATTTTGTGTAGACTTTTCAAATCTGTCCCGTTTTTTTATACGCACTGTATTAACGAACCACCACACGCACACGCGCGCATGGTCGTATCCCTAATTTGGTCTGCTTTATTTTCTTTCTTATTAATGTTTTAGAGTACTCGAAGTGTCTCCTTCTTTGGGGATTGGACCATGGACCATTTTGCGATCGAGCTAGGTAAGTAGGCATACCATCTAGATACATAATTGGAGTGTCATGACATGCGTAATACCGAATGATCTCACTCAGAGCGCTTAAATTGCACGGAAAATTTTGACACCCGAGCTACGCAATGATTTTCTATTTACCTGTACATCTTTATTATTTTTTTAACACGTGGAGGTGTAATATTCGTTTAGTGAGTTCACTTGAATAAATCAGTGGACCAAAGTGGTACTCTAATTTACTGTTCCTCATTTTTGCATAAGAAATTGAAGGCGCCACTTTGAAAAGTGAGGGGTTTTGTGTTAAACGTTTATGTCTCTTCATCCATGCATGACTAATGTCACACAGGAGATAGATTGTAGGAGCATAAATAAACTAACTTAATCGTGTTTTCAAATCGTGCTATTTAAAAAAAAAGAGTTTGTTATTATTTTCTTATCCTTACATAGACTTAAAATCTTTATGTAATAAATTCGGTATGTAAGAAATCAAGCCCGGTAAAAACTAGAAATTCGAAAAGAACCATGTCAAAAATTCTGTTTTTCTACGGTGTATTTGTTTTTATATCATATTCATGTTTATGCGATGTGCTTACATTACAAATTTATGTACTGCCAGTATTAGGCCTATATAAGTATGAGAGGTGAGGAAAATTCCTATAACGTTCTGCTTCACTTAAAACATCGAGCACTTTCACTGAACTTGATACATTTCAATTTAATTTTATATATATATATATTATGAAAAAAGAGTTTAACGTAATAATTCTATATGTTGTGACATTTATTATTACAGACGAAATAAGGAATAACGGGAAGTGAGATAAACGTGATAAAAAGCTGTCCATTCTTCTAGATCAACGGGGAAAATTCATCGGAAATTCGGTTATATTTAGTTATTAATTCACTGATTAATATACGTCCATAAGTTGGCATATTGTACGAATGATACACTAGTTCACGCATATGGCTCCATGCATGATTCTCAACCCACTTAAACACGTAGGGCTTATATGAGTGTAAACTGGCGATTGGGAGGGGTTTAGGGGCCATATGGACCCCTCTCCCACTCTTTCCCATTTTTTATTCATGACACCAATTTCCCACGTTATTTCAGCTCTTAACTAAACCGTGTACGTGTCCCAGGAAACAGACCATAACTGATGTGTCAACCTGAAAATAAGTGTCATATCAACAAGTTCAGTACCAGCTTTCCCCCTCAAACAAAAAAAAATAATATCTTGTCGGTTTCTTCTCCTAATTTTTGTAATCATCCATGCGTAACATATCCATTTATAGCGTCTTTTATGAAAGACCTGCATCTAACTTTGAGTCAATTATCAATCATAATTGTGAATGGGTTTGTGATTAAAACAAATGTTCTCGGTTAATTTCTAGTCATGTCCGCATTGATCTGTTTCATGGGTAATCGAGAGAGAGATTAATTCATAGGCGAATGCATGAAACAGATTATAGAGAGGGATTGGAGAGCACGTGGAAAGAGAGGAGACATACACAGCAAAAACTGTGGTGTTAACCGGTGTACATAGAGGACCACACCACTGAGTTCTTTTACACCGGCATTAAATTGGTGGTGTTAGCTTTACACCTATATGTGTTATTACAACACCTTTGGTTGTTACATTTACACTCATTGGTGTCATGTTCAATCTCTAGGGTGTAATTTTAACACCTCAGGGTGTTGTCCTCTATTAACACCAGTTGGTGTCAGTTTTAACACCAGTCCATGTTGATATTGGATAAGGAAAACAGATAGTGATAATGAATGAAAATGCAAACCAGGGGAAAGTGAGAGAGCGAAATTATAGTGCAAGGAGCTAAAACCCTGTTACGTTACATTTAAAGTTGAAATGAATTTAAAAAAAATAAAATAATAAAAGGCTTATAATATCTCGAAGTGTTACAGCGCGGAGAGACGCAAAGCCCCCTCCCCTCCCTCATTCTCTAAAAGTTGTGTTGAGAATGAACGGAGTGGCGCGAGTTATAACACACTTTCTCGTGTCCTATCAATCTCTCCAATTTTCACTTTCTGGCTCATCCCCCTTAGCTCTAAACTTCTCTAAACTCTCCTCCTTTTTGCGAAACGCTCTTCTCTATACTCTCTCATCCTAACTTTAATTGGTTCTCTTTCTTTATACTTGATTATATTTTTTTTCTTTGCTCTCTTTGCATGAATTTCTCATGACTAAAAGAAAATATCAAATCATGAATTTTTATATTGTGTTTATTTTTCAATCAAACATAAAATATCCAGAAGATTTTGAAATAAGAGATGAGAAAAAAATACACAGAAAAGCTAAGAGATATGTATATATATATATATATATACTGTATATATATATATATATATATATATATATATATATATATATATATGTATGTATGTATTTCAATTTCAATTTTCAATTTTATTTATTTCACTTCCATCAAACAAAAACAAGTTGTATACCATAACATAAGTATTTGTATCCGTTGCAGAGAAACAAAAATAATAATACACATGTTGTGAAAAAACACATAATTTGGGCAACACATTGGAGGTTTTAACTAAGTATACTATTTTTCAATAGAAATTAAATTAAGATGGAAATGGAGGGACCCACTAAAAAGCAATGCTTGTACAATGTGGGTCCCTCAAAAAAGATAACACAACCAATAACAAAATACAAATACAGATACATGTAATCAAATGAGAAAAAAAAAATAAATGATAAATAATACTCACAAAATAAATACGAAGTTATCAAAAAAATATAGTTTGTATAGGACAAAACAACCCGTCCTAAAATATCCCCACCCCCCCCTCGAAGAAAAAAAAAGAAAAAGGGGAGAATGCCCTGATAGGATGGATGGGTGCTTTATATTCATGAGGTAGAGTTAGCTCAATATGCAACTTATATGACAATATAAATGCAATGACAATTCAATAACCACGATGGCGGATGAATAGGAAGTATAAAGGTACAAGAATAGAGTGAGAAGTTGGCCACTATTCTTTTTTTAAATATATTTTGTACATGACGTAATGGCATTTAGCATTATCATATATCAATCCAATTATCTGATCATTTATTTTTCTTTTGAAATATATTTTGGTTTTTCTACTTTTATAAACGTTACAATTTTGCAGATAAACAAGTTAATGAATGAATAAAGTACCTTTGTGCGGAGAATGAAGTCGATATGCATTTATGCAATGTAATAACTATATTATGTAATATCTTAGCTGCATAAAAGCTATGTTATTTAGATATGAAATGATAATTTACTTTTAGTGTTTCTCATGGGGTACACGCGTCGGCAAAGTAGTCGACCATCGCATCGTTAGATGGGTTGACGAACTTCTTGGCCGCGTATTTGATGCGAAATTCACTAGTCGGATATTGGAAATGAGGCCTATCCTCTGTTATTGCCTTGTGGATAACATCAGCTATGTCGTCAGGTTTCTGTGGATTATCATCGAACTCTCCCGATTGCTTAAGAACTGAAGAGCTTTTCTCGGCTGATCGTCGAAACAGGTCGCTAGGGTCAAGTTGACGTGGAGTGTCAGAAGTCGAAAGATTATTGACCGAGATGTTCTCCCCAAACTTGGTATGGACGGGACCAGGTTGAATAGTCGTCACCCTGTAAGTTCGAAAGAGGAAACATGGCGGATGCCAAAAAATAAGAGACAAACGTATCAAATAAATTAAAGTCAAGATGATGAAATGTCAGTCTGAACAAGATTCGCAATCGGGAAGCAGAAAGAATCAAGCACACAGTAAATGTATTGAAAAGCCAGTCAAATGACAATGAACAGCTTGGGAGGTCCAACCGGAACAACACTTTTGTCCTTAAGTTTCGGAGCTGACGAATAATTGCAAATAATTTCATTACGTTTGTCTAGAGTCAACGAAACTGCTGTTCAAGTAATTCACGATTTTTCGACAAAGACTTCTTGGTTGCCCATTGTCATGAAGGACATTTGACAGTACAATTTTTCTGTTTTTTTGAAAGCATTGTCCGTCTCGATGCAAAAGCTCCCTTGTACAATGTTTGATATGACGTAGAAGCTGCACTGCAAAAACTCCGGTGTTGATTTAACACCAGCCCGGAATCTATATATGTCCACAACAGAGTAGTATTGAAACAGCACCAGTTTGGAATCAAAACGATGTTGTTTTAATACTAATTGGTATTGTATAAACACCCATCTGGTGTTATACCAAAACCAAACTGGTGTTGTTTCACACCTCTCTGGTGTGGACATCGGATTCCGAACTGGTGTTAAATCAACACCGGAGTTTTTACCTGTGGCGCTCCAGGTAAGGGCAGAGTAATGCCCCCCCCCCCCCCCTCTTCAGTCGCACCTTGTCAAAGTACCTCATAATCGCCATTTCATTTCGTCTTTAGCAGTTTACTTTATACGCATGGTATAGTCGTCATTTTCCTTTGATGAGAAAAAATTTGCCTTACCGTTCGATTAATTCACACGATCTAGTATAATTAATAAGGGCGATTTTACCTTTTAGGATCTATATCTATAATTCAGACATGATCATAAGTGAACTTGAACAAAGCATTTTCCCCTCTGAAGAAAGCAATTTCTATCTTTTTATTAATCTCTATCCTTGAAACAACAAAGTACTATTTTTCATGATCTGATACGAGAAAAAAGCCTGTATTTGAAATAAAATCTGTGCTGTCGTTCTCGGCTAATTGAGGCTCTTACCAAATATTGTAAGGTCTCAGGGTCGCGGCAAGACTCTCGGAAAACCCCTCCATTGCATATTTAGAGGCACAGTAGATCTCCATGTAAGGGATACCTTAGAAGAAAATGAAATAAAAAAAGTCTTTAATTTTCAATGGACAATTATGATTAATATTGATAGCACAGTCATAAGCCCCAGACAACAGGGGTCCTGGAACGTGTGGATATCAAACAAAGCGGAGCCCTTTTTTTGTACTCTAAAAAAACTACACTCAATTGTAAATATTGACTGACTTTTCATGAATAATGTAAGGACATTAAAGAATAATACATTATTGAAATATAATGTATATTCTATTGAAATATATCAGGTGATACGATACACGGGGATGGTTGAAATGAGCCTTTATCATCAGGGGTCCGTTGCAGAAAGAGTTGCGTTTAAACGCAAGTAAAAAAATCAACCGCAAGTCCCAAATGCGCGCTGTTGATTGGTTGAAATTCAAGTTGCACATGATTTTTAGAGTTGCGATTGATTGCAACGCTTTCTGCAACGGGGCCCAGATCATAATCCGAAATCTGTTATTCTCGCTTTTCCTTTTATCATTCCTTTTTTTTTCAATTTTGATCTGAGCTCCACGAACTTACCGAATATACCGCAGGTACTGCTGATGTTGATTATACGACCTGACCTCTGCTTCTTCATGACAGGAATCACTTCCTGGGTCAACTTCACTGCTCCAAAGAAGTTTGTTTCCATGACCATCCTGATCTGATCGAAGGTAGTGTTTTCGAGAAGACCATAAATACCCACTCCAGAATTGTTGACTGATATAAAATAATTTCACAGTTGTGAGAATAAATATGATTCAAGATTTGTCATAGCATTTTCAAAGAGAGATTATTGAATTAAACGATGAGCTGACAGTGCTTTTATAGACCAATATTCTCTCAGCCGAGCAGTAAATCCTTAGTATGTTACACAGTTTTGGTATATAGTTAAAGGACAAGTCCACCCCAACAAAAAGTTGATTTTGAAAAAAGGAGAAAAATCCAACAAGAAAAACACTGGACATTTCATCAAAATCGGATGTAAAATAAGAAAGTTATAACATTTTTAAGTTTTGCTTAATTTCACAAAACAGTTATATGCACATCCTGGTCGGTATGCAAATTGGCAGACTGATGACGTCTCCCACTCACTGTTTCTTTTGTACTTTATTATCTGAAATATGAATTCTCCTCCTTGTCAAGTTAAACAAAGTTTTGTTTCACCCTGAACATGTGGAATTACCATCATTTCAACAGTTCATATTTAGGTTAAGTTGGTCCTTATTGTTAAATCTACTAAAATTGAAATATTGTATTATTCAAACAATAAACAAAAAACAAAAGAAATAGTGAGTGAAGGACACTATCGACTCTCTCATTCGCTTATCGCTGAGTTGTGCGTTTAACTGTTTTGTGAAAAATAAGCGAAATTTAAGAATGTCATAACTTTCTTATTTTACATCCTATTTCGATGAAATTTGTAGCGTTAGGTTGGTTTAATTTTTCTCTATCAATTCAAATAAACAATTTTCTGGAGTGGACTTGACCCTTAAGTCTGAGCAACGATGAAGAAACATTTTACCGGTGGATGCTGCTGTGTAGGCCTACAGTCCCGGATTTTCCCCAATGCGTTCACAGGCCCGCCAGCCGTTTTAGAGGCTTTGAATCAGACTGAAAATATTTGACCTTATTTTTAGAGTCTTGCCTCAACTTTTAATTAAAAAAAAAACACTTTGTAATATCGTTCTAGGCGAGACTCGAACAAGTGTCTATATGAACTCGACTGCAGGATTGGCTTAGTGACTGAGCCACACCAATTGAGCTGATCTTTGGCAATTAGGCTGTATCCCAACGTTTCGTGTCACCATGATTATCCATGACGCGTTGTGACCAAATAAACACCGTTATATCGTCATTCGCAAATTCATTAAAAAAAGGTCACAGCTAAGGTATACTGCCCTCTTTCGTACTGACGGAATATAGGCTACAGTCAAGAAAATAAACGTGAGCCGTTATGCATCCCAACGTGTCGCGACGGTTGCCAAGCAACAATAAGAATAGGTAACCGTCATCTTAAAATTTATCATGATATTGTGAATTTCAATGTGCATAAAATTATCAACAGTTTCACCCAAAACACAATCTATAATCGATAGGGGAAATATCAAAATAGTGAAATACAAATAGTGAACTTTAAAGATAAATCAATCATGAGTATTTAAATCTAATGAAATATGCATTTGATTATTGAGAAGGAATAGCGTTCAGTGCACAGGGATGTGGTTTATGTGAGCTTTGTATTGCATTATAAATTCTCTTTAAATATTCACCTAGAATATCCAAACGACCGTGTTTCTCTATCACAGTACTGATCGCAGTCGTAATCGTGTCGTGTTTCGTTACATCGATCTCGAGAACGAATAGCGTAGTATTGAGTACATTCTCAGCAGCCTTCTCCAACTCATTCCTCTTGGCAAGGTTTCTCATTGTAGCGTAGACCACGTACCCTTTCGCTGCATCCCGGGCAAGCTTTACAGCTGTAGCTAAACCAATGCCCGACGAGCAACCCGTGATCAGCGTAATCTTTGGTGCCATATTATTTTCTAAATTGGAAGAGAATCATAGACCCATCTTTGTTATTTAACTATCCAGGAGCCCGTTGCAGAAAGAGTTGCAATCAATCGCAACTCCAAAAATCATGCGCAACTTGATTTTCAACAATCAACAACGCGCATTTTTGACTTGCGATTGATTTTTTTACTTGCGTTTAAACAAAACTCTTTCTGCAACGGACCCCAGGAGCATCAGAATGAACTTTGAGAACAGAACGGGAATCTAAATAGCTGAAAGTATAGACTGAAAACATTTTGATAGTAAAAAAATAACGAGTATTAAAACTATTAAAACCAAATAGAATGCTCCTTCTGCGCATGCTGAAACTCTACCTCACTCCGCCTTAATGGTCTCTTAAAAAAGCTCCCTATGATTATTAAAAACATATCTTTTAAGAGACAAGTCCATCCCAACGAACTGTTGATTCAAATAAGAAGAGATAAATCAAACAAGCATAACAGTGACATTGAAATCGAATCTTAAAAAAAGAGAGTTATGACAATAATCATCCGGGTCTGTATGCAAATGAAGGGACTGATGATGCCACTCGCTCACTATTTCATTTGTACTTTATTATATGAAAATATGAAATTGTCATGTGCAACAAAGTTTTATTCGTGGAGAAGGTTTACGGTTCACCATGTGTAATGTGAAGAAGGGAAAGAAATACAGGCAGAAAGATTGAAATTGAAAGACGAGATAGGATGAAAAGAGGAAATTAGAAGTATTCTTTTCTTGAAAGTGAGTGAGACGAGCTGAATATAGCTCGAAATGAATTGAATTTATTCAAACCAGTCAAACAGTACGAAGTACAAAACAAAAGTACAAACAAAATGGTTACATTACAAAGAACTGATGAAAATGACAGGTTTGGGACCCCAAAGAAGCACAGCTTGTAATCAGGGGCCCCTGCATATGATATTTTACTTAAACATGGGACAACTATGCGAAAAAAAAATAATAATAAAAATTACAAGGTACTTAAAAGATCACAACAGGAACATTACCCACACGCAAGCATTCGCACACTCACACACATTCACACTACAAACATGTCAATAATTGTCACTCCCAGGTGCAACTAACAACTAGTCGTAAATTTATCAAGTAGGTATTTATGACATAATTTCTTAAATCGAGACAGCTAGGGTACTGCTACTTCTTATATCAGCAGGCAGTGGCGTAACTACCGGGGGGCCCAATCGGCTGCACGTGCCCCCCATCGGCTGCCCCCCCCCCAAAAAAAAAAAACGGGAAAAGGAGAAAAAGAGGGAGAAAGGAAGAGAAACGTAGTGGGGGAAAGAAGAAATTATGTTCATCATAAATGTTTTATTGTATTATAATTATATCATATTACATAAGAAGCACTTTTCATAGCATTATGAAACATTATTTGCTCAGGGCCTATGTCTTTATTGTTTCTGGTGCTCACATAGACCGTTTAACGAGATATATAATCCTGTTGTACTAAAACCTCCCGTTTTCAAATCAATATACTGTACACCAAATATATTTCCTCGCAATTCGAGTTATAATTATTTCATGTAGTGACGTTTGCTTCTTTTTCATGACTACTTAAAGTGATTGCCCCATTTAAGGTCTTAATATAAAACATTTCCTGTACGTGCTAACATTCGCATTAGTTGATTGGTGAGATGTCTGCTCTTCATGAATTCTTAAATCAGTCCTTAAAATGTCCATTTTTCTGATCACAATATCAAAAATTTTCAAGCGCTCGCATCATTTGGTTAGTGTAATAGGTATGGTCTTAGTGAATTCCTGCAAACAAGCCTTAGGATGCCCCTCTTCAGGTCTGAATTTCCTAAATGTTCGCGCTCGCAGTATTTGATTAGTGGGATGGGTAATATGATAATCATGATTACCATGTCTACAAAAAGTGCTAAACGTGTTTATATTTAATTCTAACAAAATCAGCAAAGGATGATACTAGCATTAGATGACTTTGCTGAAATATGTATACTCTTAATGGATTCCTAAAATATATTCCCTGTTTGGGTCAATATAATTATCCAAAATTTCAGCTCGTGTTTCGCGCTCGCATTGTTTGTTTAGCAAGGCAGGTACGTATCATGATTACAAAAAATGCTTATAATGTCCCTTTTTAGGTCTGAATATCAGAAATTTTCAGCTCGCGTTCGCATTATTTAATCAGTGAGATACACATCCGTTTAATGGCACTGCATGTCCTTAAAACGTCTCTATTAGGTCAGTATGCCTGACTACTGAGCGCGTTTCGCGAGCTCCATAAGTGACTCGACATTTTTGCTGGTGCCCCCCCCTGCCATGACCCACGGTACGCCACTGTCAGCAGGATACATATTCCATTCTTTAACACAATTTGTTCTGAATGATTTCAACGTATAGCATTAATTCTAGCACAAAGGGTTGTTGAATAATGTCTCTGCCGTGTGTTATAATTATGATTATGAATCTTAGAATTAACCACACAAGTTTCTTGTAAGAAAGAACAATGCTGGGATTGGTATTTATACATGGAAAGAGATGAGATGGTTTGAGTGTAGCAGGATGAAGTGAAGAGAGTTACTCGAAGTTTCGGGCAGGTTGAGTCTTCTGAAGTTTTATTCCTCCTTGAACATATGGAATTCCCATTGTTTTAACATTCTGTGGTTCAGTCAAGTTGGTGATTGTTGGTGATTTTTTTTTACCTGATTGCTAAGAAAGCATGAATGCTTGTAAGCAAGCAACCAGATGACCTATGGCTTGAGGTCATTATTGTCAAATATGTTAAAATTGAAATATTGAATAATAATATGCAAACAATACTTTATAAAAAAAAACAGTGAGTGAGGGACATCCGTCGACTCTCTCATTTGCATAGCAAATGAGTTGCGCATATATGCACATGACTGCTAAATTAAACATAAGCTAAATTTGAAAATGTAAGGTGGTGTGTATTGTGTGTGTGCTGATATCAACAAAATTAGGAGCTTATCAGATTAGCTAGGTGCTCCAGTTTCGCTTGACGACTTATATAATTGCAGTACATACAGACCGAGTAATGAGTAGTACCGGCATAAGTCATATATAAATCCATATCTTTATATTTGAAAGACACAGAGACAGATTATACAAAATATTCCTGTGCTCACCTTACAGTACTGAGCTATGCAATCCAACACAAGAAGTGCGCCTCACAATGTATATCGATGGACGTCCCCAGTGCCAGGGTAAGCTTCCTCAGGTAACTTGATTGTTCTTCTATTTCGGCTTCTTCGTTTAGGCGCTCATTCCTTCGACCAGGTGTGGATGATCGGTCCATCCACTAGTCATTTATTGTAAAGTGATTCCCATTAGATAATGATGCATGGCTTTATTTCAAACCAAATACTGTTAAAGTTCAACGATCGGTCGATATTAGATTTTATTCATATTTTTCTGCATGAGAGAGGTTAGGTTATGTACACAAAAGGGCCCACATTGGGCTGAAATTTATCAATGCATGTAGATCGATGGACTATGAACTTTATTGGCAGTATCATCACGCTGAATGACCGTGTATGGTTATTGCTACGCTTTTCATAAAATACTACATCATTATACATCATGTACATTATATACATGTGCCATTGACATGACTGAATCTTGTGAATATTTTTTTTTGCTTAAGATTGCTACCTTCCCTCGCATAATGTTTTTGGAGGAATCGAGGAGGGGGCAGGTATAGGTGACTTTGATCTCTTTCACTGCAGTAGGCTTGTCCGTCTCCTTTTGGGATTTGAAAGTAGTTTCCCTAGTGGTTTATACGTTTCGCGACGTACGGGGGATTCAAAACCGCAGTAAATGTATTTACAGTTAAGAGGTCTTTGTCGAAAATGGGTTATCCGGAACACCAGTTCGTCCCATGTTACATGCAGAGGTGACGATAAAAATGCAAATTATGTCGTTTGATCGGAGTCTAGGACAAAACTATTTAGATTCACCAACTTTCGACAAAGACTTCTTGGTTGTTCTTTGTCATGAATGGCATTGTACGAGATGATTTATACGAGATGATTTGAAGTTCAAAGTGCTAGACCAGAATCACACATGTGAGGGTGTTGATAGCCTTCGCATAGAGATAGAAACCAATTCACCTAAACATAGTATAATTGAAATTATATACAGACAGCCAAAAAGTAATATCCAAAATTTCCTAACTTACTTTGAATCCATGATTAATGAACCATATACTCAGAATAAACCCTTATATATAATGGGAGATTATAACATTGATATTTTAGATTCTCATAATAGTGCTTATACAGATGCTTTTATAAATTTGATACTTTCTACTGGACTATATCCACTGATTGATAAACCGACTCGCGTGACTAAAGACTCCGCAAGTTTAATAGACAACATCATGACCAATGTTATAGACAATACAATCAAGTCTGGAATATTTGTCAATGATATCAGTGACCATTTCCCTGTATTCAGTATAAAGTATTTCCCTTTCACAAAAAACAGTTCCAATAATAAAGAGACATTTTCAATCCGTGAGGTCAATTGTAATAATATAACAAAGTTTAGCAGCGCTTTGCGAGATATAGACTGGGCTTGCATTTATTCCCAAAGTCATGCCGATAAAGCGTATGATATGTTTCTTCACTTGTTTTGTGAAAAGTACAATGAATGTTTTCCTAAAGTTACCAAAACCTTTTCAAGGAAGACAGGCATAAGAAAACCATGGGTTACCAAAGATTTATTAAATTCTATAAAAAAGAAGAACAAATTGTTTAAGAAGTTCAAGAAGAATCCAACAAATAAAAATAAGGACTTGTATAAAATATCTCGTAATGAGCTTAATTCGCGATTGCGACGAGCGAAAAGAGAATATTATTACTTGAAATTTCAAAGCTTGAAAGGTAACTCGAAGAAAACCTGGTCCTTGATAAATAATATTCTATGCAGAAATAATAAAAACAAAATTCCCTCGGATTCGTTTACTATCGATGACCAAATAATCGATGATACCCCAACTATCGTAAATGAGTTTAATAATTATTTTGTTAATATTGGAAATAGAATTAATGACTCTATTGATGATGGTGGGAATAATTATACCGAATTTATGAACAATCCAATTTCTAAAAATCTATTTTTAAATCCTGTATCTACAAGCGAGATTTTACAAATTTGCAAAGAGTTAAAAGGAAATTGTAGTCCTGGCTTTGATGAAATCGATAGTAGAGTAATAAAGCAGGTGATATACTTGATTGTTGAACCAATTCAACATATTTTTAACTTATCTCTTGCCAGTGGTATAGTGCCATCCCAGATGAAAATTGCCAAAGTTGTGCCAATATTCAAAAAGGGAGATCCTCAATATTTTAATAATTATAGACCAGTGTCAATTTTACCATGTTTTTCCAAAATTCTAGAAAAAATAGTGTATAGTCGTTTTTACCAGTTTTTATTAGAAAATGATGCCCTGTATCAGGGGCAATATGGATTTCGTAAAAACTTCTCCACTGAGATGGCAGTTGTTGAAATACAGGATAGAATAATTTCTGAAATAAATGAAAATAAAAGTGTAATAGGGATATTTATGGATCTTTCTAAGGCGTTTGATTCACTTTCTCATGTCATTCTTTTAAATAAATTGCAGTACTATGGTGTCAGAGGTATTTGTTTAGAATGGTTTAGGTCTTATCTTTGTAATAGAAAGCAATATACTATTTTTAATTCATTCTTATCTGATTTTAAATCAATCAATACTGGTGTGCCCCAGGGATCAATTTTAGGGCCCTTATTATTTTTAATTTACATCAATGATATTGTCAATTCTTGCCACTATTTTCATTTTATTTTGTATGCTGATGACACTACTCTTCTTGCCTCCAATACTAATTTTAATGATCTATGTGCAAATGTTAATTTTAATCTCTCAAAAGTCGCAATTTGGTTTAAGTGCAATAAATTATGTTTAAATGTAGATAAAACAAATTACATTCAATTTTCAAAGAATGGTTCTAAGAATAATGATATGTGTGTGTTGAAAATTAATGATAAAATAATTAAACGTTGTAATTCTTTGAGATTTCTGGGAGTAATTCTTGATGAATTTTTAAATTGGAATGAACATATTGATAACATATCGAGAAAAATATCAAAATATGTTGGTATTCTGAATCGTTTAAAGTATGAATTACCTTTTAATATCTTATATCAATTGTATAATGCATATATTCTACCACAACTTATGTATTGTAACTCCATCTGGGGAAATAATTATAGTAAAAGGATCGAGGTGTTATTCAAATTACAGAAAAGAGCAATTAGAATCATTACAAAATCTAATTATTTAGCACACACCTCTCCCTTATTCAAACGTATAAGAACCCTCACAATATTTGATATTAATAAATTACAAATCTTATCTCTTATGCAACGTTTCAATTCACAAACACTGTCTCCATATATCATGAATATGTTTTCTTTTAATGCTGAAATTCATACTTATAATACCAGATCTCGTCATAAATTTCATAGATGGAAATATAATAATAACAGAAGTAAGCAAACTCTTCGCCACACTGGCCCCTTTTTATGGAACTCTTTAGACTTAACCTTATTCAACCTCCAACACAATAATTCGTTTAAAAAGCAATATAAGACTCACCTTTTAAATTCGTACTAGTACTCCTCATTACCCCCTTGTGTTTGTTTATTTGTGTCATTTCCTGTCATTTAATGTTTATTTCCTAGTTGTTTCCGATTCTTTGGTTATTCATTTCTCTTGGTGTATTTTATACAAGCCATGCCTTGGCTTTCTCATATACACCATTTTCCAATCAATGAAATACGCTGCATTTTTTTGTGTTAAATTGTACATTTGTTATGTTTTTCTGCTGTTTTTTTTTAACCTATTATTGTACATTTCTGTTTATTTGTGATTATATGTTTTTTATCGATTGCTTTGAATTGATTTGGAAATAAAGTTTACCTTTACCTTTAAAATTGTGCATTATTTCTCTGTCTTACAACCTTACAACCCTCTGTACATCACGGAGCGGAAATTCCCTAGCTTTAATCATGATAAGACCTTTAAAGGTCAAGTCCACCTCAGAAAAATGTTGATTTGAAGAAACAGAGAAAAATCAGACAAGCACAATACTGAAAATTTCATCAAAATCGGATGTAAAATAAGAAAGTTATGACATTTTAAAGTTTCACTTATTTTCAACAAAACAGTTATATGAACGAGCCAGTTACATCCAAATGAGAGAGTCGATGATGTCACTCACTCGCTATTTCTTTTGTTTTTTATTGTTTGAATTATACAATATTTCAATTTTTGCGAATTTGACGATTAGGACCTCCTTGCCTGAAGCACAAAATGTTAAAATAATGGAATTCCACGTGTTCAGGGAGGAATGAAACTTCATTTCACATGACAATGATGAGAAAATCAAAATATTTCATATTTCATACAATAAACTACAAAAGAAATAGTGAGTGATGTCATCAGTTCCCTCATTTGCATATAAATGTTTTGTGAAATGAAGCGAAACTTCAAAGTGTCATAACTTTCTTATTTTACATCCGATTTTGATGAAATTTTCAGTGTTATGCTTGTTGATTTTTTTTCTCTTTTTATTCAAATCATGTTTTTGTTGGGGTGGACTTGTCCTTTAAATATGACTGTGAACAATGGTGAAAGCAACATCCGAAATACGCGTACCAATCATTACAGTGAATCTAAATAATTATGACCCCAAAATTTCAGTGTTTTTAAACATCATTCATACATCTGGGGAAAACTGAGGTATGTGGCACTTTTCACTTAATGTTGAAATGAGAGCTTATATGACTCAAATGTAAAAGCGCTGATCTCGTAAGCAAGAGGTCGTGAGTTCCATACCCTACACAGCAAGACATTTATCCGCACTGTGCTGCACTCGACCCAGGTGAGACTGTGAATGGGCACCCTGCAGGATTAATTCCTTGCATGCATTGAGCGCCGGTGATGGTAGCTCGAGCTAAAGCCGGGGTAATAATAGCAGCGATCAAAGCGATTTATAAATCTAGCTATTATTATTTTAATGTTGAATAATTTCCCACGTGGAATGTAAACAGATAATAGACGACGGACGAAACAAAGTATCAGTTCATCTGTGATTATAATATAGGATTATATTGCGCACATATCCACCTTGTGAGGTGCTCAAGGCGCTCCTATAATTACCCGGCTAAGTTCATGAAGTTGGGCGTTCATAGCGCACACAGCTTCTTAAGGAATTACTTCCTAACGGTACCCCTTTTCCTCACCTGGGTTGAGTGCAGCACATTGTGGATCAGTTTCTCGCTGAAAGAAATTACGCCATGACTGGGATTCGAACCCACGACCCTCTGTTTCAAAGTCCGAAGACTAATCCACTGGGCCACAACGCTCCACAATCCATTATTCAAATTCACTTTATTTACATCCATTAAAAGAAGGTACAAAACATACAATAATTACATAAACAATGATAAAAATCAATCAATACATGATTAAAAATTAATATGACAAAAGAAAAGGGTAAAACCAATACGCAGTGGATGTAGGGGATTGGCAAAGACCAAAGACCTATCGAGGCCAATCCCCCTTAGTTCTGCGCAATGGTTAAAAACAAAATTATACAAAATAACAGTAATTGAACAGTCACATGTACACCAAAAAAAAATTAACAAATACAAGAAAAAACATTGAAACAAACTTAGGCTCCATTTTATTTAGAAGTTGATGGAAAAGTGGCAAGATATGATTTATATTTATGTTTAAAAGTTAATAGTGAGGGGCAAGTTTTAATTTCTGATGGCAAACCATTCCAGATAACAGGGCCTTCATATCTAATGACAGTTCTAGAGAAATTATATATGTATTTTGGGAGATAAAAATCATTAATATTTCTTGTTGAATACGTATTTACATTACTATTAAGAGTAAAAAATCATTAAAAATATCTGGTGTTATCGATGCTGTATCTTCCAACTCTTCAATCCGTTCCTCTTCTGAAAGACAGATACATCCATACCATCTTGGAAATTGAGTCTGTTTCTATCACATTCACCAAAGGTTTACGAACGTATACTATATCCAAGCTTTTAACGTGTTCATAGCATTTACACCAGAAAAAAGTTTTACAAATAATGTTAAAAATAAAGTTTTTTTTCAGCATTAAGTTTCAAGTTTCATTTATTTCTCCTCAAGAGATCAAGATAAAAATACATTTAAACAATAGACAATGTGAATAGAATGAATATCAAATTTAAAGAAAGTGAGGAAGGCAATGGCCAAAAAGGAAGAAACCTTGTGTGAGGCCATTATTTCAAGAGTACATTGTTTAACAATTTATAATGCTTTCAAAATGTTTTGATATAGTTTCTTTAATGTTCTTTTAGATACTATCTATCTATATATCTATCTATCTACCTATCTATCTTCTATCTATCTATCTATCTATCTATCTATCTGTCTGTCTGTCTGTCTGTCTGTCTGTCTGTCTGTCTAACTACCTATCTACCTATCTATCTATCTATCCATCTATCTTTACATGGAATAGACTGAAAATTCGGGATATAGTACTTTTCTGTAGCTTCCTAGATAGGTGAAAGAGCTATCATATATATATATAAAGCATATTCCTTGTATCAAGATAACTATATTGAATAAGTATTATTACATAATTATAATTTGACGAAAACGCAACCAGTAATTACCTCAGTGGTTTTGAGATTAATTCTAACACACGAAAATCAACAAATTTTGAGAACCATTCAATAGAATGAGAAATGACTTTTATTTGTTATCATCAATCTGTTTTGATTTGCAGTGTATTGATAGTACCATTGACTTAAAAGTATTAAGTCCAACATTCAATCAAACCATTCCAGCTGTCACATGCAATTATGGATGTCTATATTCATTCATCTTATTTCAATAATTTTGCGATATTAACTTTGATCACCCCCCCCCCTCCCCACGGGAAACAAGGATACAAGGCACTTATGGTCAAATTCTACAAGCTGATATTTTCACACTATTAACAACCCTTTTACACGGTAAAAAATATTCGTAATTTGAATGATGATTCCAGTGAAAAAGAAGGTTAATGACGAATTTTTAGCACGTGTGAAACCAAACTAGAATCACGAACGCTAATGACGAATTTTTAGCACGTGTGAAACCAAACTAGAATCACGAACTCTTATCACAATCATGAATTCAAATTCTACTCCGGAGGTGAATTCCACTTAAGTTTCACTCAAATTACGGTACGAATTTTACGTGTGAAAGACTTGACCTCCAAAACATCTTTTGGGGGCGGAGCTTACTTACTTTCAAGCATTTCCGTAGATCAGGAATAAAATTGTCATGCACTCATCGTATCGATGCAGTGCTTTGATTGACAAGTTACCAAGGATACATACCGCCTTCGCTCTGGAATTCGAATTCAAATCACAGTGTTCGAGTGAGCGTGTGAAAAGCCCCCAAGTTAGGTCCAAAACTAAGCCATAGATATGCTCTTCTATTTATTTCATTTTCAACAAAATGCAAATCAGGAAATTACACTACGGATGAATAAATCAATAAAGTCAATTAGATGAACAAGATTTTATCATACCATGAAATAAAAAATGGCATATATGTTATAATCAATTTTTCATCCAATCGTCATCTGAATGACGGTCACGTTACTGTTCACGTCTTTGACGTAAAAAGGTGGTAAGGTTATTGCACTATTGGAAATTGCAATTGGCCGGTCCAGCACGTGACCAATCATGTTAGCCAATAGGAAGGGACTTCACTGCATAAATTGATGGCATAAGTTCCAACAACGTCACTAAGATTCGTCACCTCTCTTCGTGCAGTTGAACCGAATTGCAGCTGAAAGCTGTTAAATGTTGTATTGAGCGCCACCTAATGGTATAAAATAGCAATTGCATTGGATTAACATTGTTGTCGAAGTTAATATTATTGCACATGATTGTTGCCCATTAATAAAACTAGTTATAATAACAAATTGGCAATCACATTTAAAAGCTACAAGAATCCAACAATTTGATTTGTTGTTAATAAACTTGATCTAGAAATTATGCATGTTTTATTACAACGGGACCATAGAGTCATTGACATCAATCTGTCCGTTTAACCCTCATAATTATGTTCATTAAACTTCAGATTATCAAGTCATGCCATACTTTTAAGCGGTTAAATAAACGCTCTCACCTCTTTTAACTTATTCAAGCGATCTCCAACCTACTTTTTTATTGTGAATATTGTTTACAGGGGAATTGACCCCTGGAAAAAGTTGGTTGAAATATAAAGTGAAAAATCAAAAAGGCATAACGTTAAAGAAACCCCGGATGTAGAATAAACAATAGAGTCTTTATTCATTTCACAAAACAGTTAATCGCACATCTCGGTTTGGATGCAAATTAAGAACCGATGAGTTAACACACTAATTATTTTGTTTTTTTTTTATAACATTACATATGAAATATCTCTTTGTTCTAATCATAATGTGAAATATAACGTAATTTGATATCCCGATTCCCCTACCTTTACAAATATTTACGTATCTCTATTTCATAATTCGTATAATGTCGATTGAAAAAATGTATATTTGTATCAATTCTCATTTCCTCTTTAAAATAATGTAAACTATTTAATGATTTTGTATTTTCTTCTGTGATAAACGCTGTGTTTCATTGTAAAATTATGGGGTCTTTGTGTGAAGGTTTTGTTAAAATGTTTGAGTGGCCGGGTCTGGAGAAAAGACTGTGAAGTTGCGCCGTATGAATTTGTTGCTACTGGGTTTATTTGGTTTGGAACAGGTTCGTCGGAATGTTCTTCAAATTTTGTGGGTGGGGTCATTGTGGGTTATGAATAGATGTTGCATTTGTGCAGGGAGTTGGATTTGTGGTGGGGTGCACTGTGGGGTGTTTGTGGGTGGAGTGTTGTTGCGCTTGTGGGAGTTGTTGCATTTGTGGGTGGGGTGCGCTGTTGCATTTGTGGGTGGAGTGTTGTTGCATTTGTGGGTGGGTGCTGTTGCATTTGTGGGTGGGGTGTTGTTGCATTTGTGGGCGTTGTTGCATTATTTTGTGGGTGGAGTGTTGTTGCATTTGTGGGTGGAGTGTTGTTGCATTTGTGGGTGGGGTGTTGTTGCATTTGTGGGTGGAGTGTTGTTGCATTTGAGGGTGGGTGTTGTTGCATTTTATGGGAGTTGTTAAGTTATGGATGTAACACCCCCAGCTATCTTGCTTTTGTTTTCCTTTGGGTCTCATTTCCCGTTTCCCGTTCATTTTATGTATTTATGGTACTTTATATTTCTTTTCATTTCTATGAATTTGTGTATTGTATTTGAATATTTACTTACAATATTTGCTTCATAATTTATTAAGAGTCACATTCTTCAGTCTTTGGACTGCTTGCGATTGTATATTTTGATAGTTTTATTGCAATAAAATCCAATATAATAAAAACGAATTTGTATTTAGATTTGAATGGTAATTTGAATCATGTGGGTAAATTACCTTAATACGTCAATACTGGATCATAATAATGTTCACATGAATAAACTGTTAGGAGATTTGAATATCTATCTTTTGTCATGGCTGAATTTCTAAATGGTAAACAGCAAGATGAAGTTTGAACTCTAATTAGAAATTCAGAGGACTGCTAGTTTCAAGTAAATTGTTTGAACGAGAGGAAACTTACCAGATGAGATTTCAATTTAATCAAGTCTTGAAGAGATGACTTTCCAGCAGGAAAGTAAAAGCGATCTACAAAACAAGGGCTTTCAGCTTTCAAATACTCTCGTGGTTTGTATACTGTGATGTTCTGCATGGACAAAATGAAAATGATGATAAAGGATAAAAGAAGAAAGAAAAGTCCGAAGAAACTCGATTTGAAATTATCTGTCACTCAACTGGTTTCTGTTCTGATTTAAAGACAATGATCAGATCAATCATACTTGAAAAAATCTTTTATTTTCATTTGTTGATTTCGTTTTTTTATTCTTGAATTTTAGTACTTATTACGTATATTTGTAAACCTCTGACCAGAGTAACATAACATTTCATGACAGGAAAAGTTTAATGCCGGCTATCCCTGTTGGTGTTCTAACAATCATTTTAAATTCAAATAAACATTTATTTTTTCTTCCATTTCACAAATTTCCACAATTTTCGTAAACATAAATTCATACAAAACTCAGTTTGTTATGAAGAATATAATTATGTACATGTTAGGTTTAAAAAAGAAGGCGTTTTATAATGATGTTTTGCCTGATTCTAATAAAAAATAATTGAATGAATGAATGAACGAATGAATGAAATAACTATTCGTAATGGTTATGCTGACGGTGATAGTCATATTTTTCGTGGCATATGTGGTGCTAGATTTGGTGGAGATGCACTGGTGATGAGACTAATTATTATGATGAATGAAAAAAAAAGAGGCCACGGCGTGTTTTCCTTCAGCAAGAAATTTATCCACATTGTGCTGCACTCAACCCAGTTGAGGTGAATGTGTACCTGGCAGGATTAATACCTTGAATGCACCAAGCGCCTTTAGCAGCTGGAGCTACAGCCGGGGTATAGTGCACCAATGAATAGGAAACTATATAAATCGGCGCCTAATAAATGCTATATTATCATTATTATTATTATTAAGAAGAAGAAGAAGAAGGAGATGATGATGATGAAGAAGAAGATGATGATGATGAAGAAGAAGAAGTAGTAAAAGAAAAAACAAGTATAAAGAAGTAGAAGAAGAAGAAGTCCATCATTATTGAAACCTTCTAATTTATATTAGTTTATCCAAATCAAGTGCTCATGGAGGACTGCTGGTAGATGATTGTTAGGGATTGGAGAAGATTATGGTGGTGGTGATGAAAGGGGGGGGGGGTAATGGTGGTATTGATAATGCTAGGGATGATGGTGATGGTGACGATGATGGAAATTAAGAAGAAAATAACGGACAAAAAGTTCAAAGACAAAAATAGAGAAGGTTATAATGATGCGTGACATTATACCTGTGTATAATGATGAACTATCCTCAATCCATCAACAGGCGTGGCATCCGAAAACGAGATGACAAATACGCTGATCCCTTCCTTTTCACGAGTTGTACCGTTGGACATGTGATCCTCTATTCTGTACACGTCTTCCAAGGAACTGCGAAATAACTGCAGGTAAAATAATGATGATGATGATAATATTATTGATAATAGTAACAATGATGATTATGATGATTGTGATGATGATGATAATAATGATATAATAGTGATAATAATAATAATAAGAAGAAGAATTATGAGTAACCTTGTGATATGTTGTCGTTGAATTAAAATGCAATTCAAAGATTCAATCCATACTTTCTGTATAATGATTTTTGTTCAAAAACTTATCATTGGATAATTAAAATTCCTTTGTTGGTGAACTGAACTTCCTTTCCGAAGCAACTATAATTAGAACTTGACAATACTTTCCTTATTCAACCAAAACAAACATAGATTCACTAGCGTACCTCCGGGGGGGGGGCAGGGGGCAGTCTGCCCCCTGACGAGCTTCAAAGACCCTTTTTGCCCCCCTGCCGAGCTTGAATATCATTATTGCCCCCCTGACTAGCTTGAAGACCTTCTTTTTTCTTTTTTTTTTGCTTGTCAATTTTTTTGGCGGACAGTTCCCCCCCCCTGTGGAAAATCCTAGGTACGCCACTGCATAGATTCAAATGTTTATCCACTTGATGACAAGTCTTAGTTATTGTCAATCAATGTTGGGTCGAATTTCCCGTTAAAGCAGCATAATTTTGCAATATTCCTTAAAGGACAAGTCAACCCCAACCAAAAATGGATTGGAATAAAAAGAGAAAAATCCAACAAGCACTACACTGAAAATTTCAGCAAAATGGGATGGAAAATAAGAAAGTTATGACATTTTAAAGTTTCGCTTAATTTCACAAAATAGTTATATTCACATCCTGGTCGGTATACAAAATGAGGGAACTGATAACATCACATACTATTGCTTTTGTATTTTATTACATGTATTGTGAAATATTCCAATTTTCTCCTCAATGTCATGTGAAACAAAGATTTATTTCGCCCTGAACATGTGGAATTACCATTGTTTAATAATTTATGTTTCAGTCAAATTGGTCTTTATTGTCAAATCTGTAAAAAATGAAATATTTTAGAATTCAAACAATAAAAAACAAAAGAAATAGTGAATGAGGGTCATCATCGATTCTCTCATTTGCATGTGACTAAATTGTGCATATTACTATTTTGTGATGTAGAGTCAAATCTCTATCCAGAAGATGTCAGCATATTGATTTTCGGCTGGACTTCCTATTTTAAACAGCTATAAATATAACAATAACACATGACTTAAACAGAGCATACATCTGTTAAAGATGAATTAAGCGCCTCCTACTTGTCAAAATTAATAATAACCCATGCAAGTACACAGCAAAATCTGTGGTGTTAGCCGGTGTACGTAGAGGAACACACCTGTTATTTTACACCGGTGTTAAATTTACAGTGTTAGTTTAACACCATTAGGTGTTATTACAACACCTTTGCTTTTTACATTTACTCTCTTTGGTGTTATGTTCAATCTCTAGGGTGTAATTTTAACACATCGGGATGTGGTCCTGTATTAACACCTACTGGTGTCAGTTTTATTAACATCAGTTTCTTTTACAGTGTACTTGGTTGAATGTCAGTTTAGAAGAAATGCAGTGATAGCTTTAAAAAATGCATAATGAAAAAAAAGAGTATTGCAGTTCGAGGTTCACTAAAGCAAGAGATGTGCACACTCTCGTGGCTGTACAATGTATATGTTTTATTCAACTCTAGTACAACTTCAAATTTTTACTTAAGAAAAAAAGATGCATTGCTGTTCAAACAAGCTAAAGTCCTAATTGATTTCACGTTGTAAAGACTGAATTGCAGTTTAAGCTATTTAGAGAACCTTCCCTGGCGACTAATTGTTGGTTTTGGGGTTGCTGGTCACAATAATTAGTTAAAATTACATAGAACACAAAGACACATAGGTCCGTTTTGACCATGGTCTAACTCTGTGATAAAATTATGGGAAGCCAAAAGTTTCAACAATTTTATTAAGTCGTAAGTTTCTTAGGTTTAAAGTGATTAGTTAACCCCGGGTAGTTAACATTGGTTTGACTTTAAAAAAAAATATGAGCTAGAAGGTCACACTTGTCACCTGTGTCTGTGATATGTTACAAAAATGAAGCCCAGAAAAAATTGCGTTCGAAAATAATAATTTAATGCTTCAAAAATTGAAATATAAAGTGACCGGAAACACCATCTTAATTTCATCCCATACACTTATGTGTACTATTTAGGTGTCTATAAGACGCCTATTTACAAAATCGGGGTTTGCCTCGTAGTTTTAGCTTTTCATTCTCAATAATGGTTGTTTTCAGGTTTATTAGTTCTAATACATGCACTTGTACACATGTTTCATCTTGGTCATGTTGGTTTGAGAATTTTTTAAATCGGCTGCTCACAAAGTTAAACAATACCTTTAATGTGCTCTTTCCTGATTCATCGATGGTGAAGACAATCATCTATATACTTCCAGACAATTATGAACGATTTGAGAGCCAAATGAGCTGAAATATGATATCTCTACCGTTAGTGATTTATGTTATACATGGCTATCCATACTTAAACCACAACTTTAAACCTGACTTCAGAATACGGGCCATAGAAAGTGTCAATGAATCAAAATTAATTAAAAATGATAAAGTTGAATGAATAGTCAGATTGTATACCTCACGATTAAAACACTTAGTGACGTCATGTTTTACACATCCTCCAGTTTTCATGAAGGTAATGGAGTTGACATGGAGACACCACGTTATGATGGAGAGCAGTGATAACACGAAAAATACGACGAATAAGATGTTTCTTAATAGACGCCCTTGCACATGTTGATAGAAGATCTGCATTGCTGTCTGCTCTAGAAGGGATCAGAAAGAATGTTATAATAATTAATGATAATTAAAGATTTTAGGACTGTATAGATCGAATATGAAAAGGCAAAAGAAAGGATAAATTGACTCTACACCATACAAAAGGGGGAATTTTTCCCAATTGTCGGTTTTAGTCAATTACACTCAAGTGTTTATTTTTTTTTCTTCAAACTCTTTCTCCCACTGATCCTTACCCATGCATCAATTTAAATATATATCAAAAAATTAATATAACATTACCTTACCTTATTACTGTACGTTGCATTCACCATGCACAGTGGATTTACCTCGATAGATTTTACGAACCATCTTGTTTTACAGTGTGTACATTGTCACATAGTTTATTGTTCCAGCTCCATGTTCATACTTAAAAGAACGAGTTCGCAGGGATTGATGTTAAAAGGGATAGTCAGGGCTGTAAATATCTCAAAACATAGAGTAGAATTAACTGAGCAAAATGTCAAAAATTTCATCAAAATCGGATAACAAATAATAAAGTTATTGAAGTTTAAAGTTAAGCAATATTTTGTGAAAACAGTCATCATGAATATTCATTATGTGGGCTGATTATGTCACATCCACACTTTCCATTTTCTTATGTTATTACATAAAATCATATTTTTTTTCATTATTTCATACTTGTGTGAATAATATGTCTTCCTTATAATGCAATAAGTTGCAGCAATAAATATCCAATGCACTATATCAATTGTCATTCCAATTTTTCTAGTTCTTGGAGAATAAAAATGAATAAACCTGATTTCATATAATTAAATACAAAAGAACAAGTGGGGATGTGACATCATCAGCCCACCTAATAAATATTCATGATGGCTGTTTTCACAAAATATTGCTAAACTTTGAAATTCAATCATTTCCGATTTTGATGAAATTTTCGACATGTTGCTTTGTGGATTCTACTCATTTATTAAGCTATAACTACTTTAAGCCCGGACCATCCCTTTAATATTATTTATTGGTAGAATGTTGAAATTTCTGCTGGTTTTTATTATAGGGTCCCTCGCATTTTTTATAGTATTGTAAATCACCGTAAAGCCACTGCGTTATGTCTAGAGTATGAAAGTTGCAGCAGTCGAGTTAGGACAATAAAACCATGGAGATAGCTCTATGATAAAAACGATGGACATCGTACACCGAAGAGCCAGCATTTTTACGCTCTCGAGCATTTTTACGACCTAGGCATTTTTATAGAACTAGCACATCGGATAATTTCAATTTAAGTTCTTATATTTCATTATTTACGTGAACCATCATTTATACAGATTTCATTTCGTACACTCTAAAAACGAAGAGCTAATATAATTTAGCTTTTAGAGACCTTGTGTAGTGACTGCACTTCGGAGTGCTGATTCTTATCGTTCAAATTTGAACTAGACAAATCAGCACTCCGAAGTGCAGTCATGATACACGCTCTTTAAAGGACAAGTCCACCCCAACCATTAATCGACTTGAATAAAAAGACAAAAAATCCAACAAGCATTACGCTGAAAATTTCATCAAAAGCGGATGTAAAATAAGATAGTTATGGCATTTTAAAGTTTCGCTTCATTTCACCATGGAGTAATAATAGGTCCATGATTTCACAAAACAGTTATATGCACATCTGGCTGGTATGCAAATGAGAAGACTGATGGCGTCATCCACTCACTATTTCTTTTGTATTTCATTATATGAAATATTCTAATTTTCTCCTCATTGTCAAGTGAAACAAAGATTAATTCCTTCCTGAACACATGGAATTATCATTGTTTTAATACTATATTGTTCAGTCAAGTTGGTCTTTTTTGTCAAATCAGTAAAAACATTAGAAAACAATTCAAACAATAAAAAACAAAAAGAAATAGTGAGTGATGCACATCATCGACTGTCTCCTTTGAATGTCACTGAGATGTGCATATAACTTTTTTTGCGAAATATAAGCGAAACTTTAAAATGACATAATTTTCTTATTTTACCTCCGATTTTGATGATTTTTTCGCTCGTTTGATTTGTCTCTATTCAAACAAATCATCATTTTGTAATTTGTAAAATGTTTAATCTCCCAATTCTGAATAAGCTAAGTTGGAAAGAAATTCATGTTGGTTTAGAGGAGATAACCGAAACCACATCAGTTAACATGTTTCCTGAAGTTTTTTTTTGTGGTTTTTTTTTAAGCCTACGTCCACGGGAGCCCTCCGAATTTACCCCATTCCCTCTCTGTATTTCGACATTAAATAAAAAAATATCGTGTTTTAAAGGCACTTTAAATCAATGACAAGGTGCGTGAAGCAACTCAGGTCCATCACCAATGGAATAGCACCACTGCAGTGATAGAATGGTTCAAGGGAACACCAACAAGGCCCAGGTCAACATTCTTGTCATTCGACGTCGTCAATTTCTATCCTTCAATCAGCCGGAAGTTACTGACTAATGCCAAAAAGTTCACCGTGATAACAACAACAGAGGAAGAGATCATCTTCCATGCCAAGAACACCCTCCTCTGCAACCATTGTCGACTTTCTTGACGTGACATTCGACCTCTCCAAGAAAGAGTTCAGACCTTATTCAAAACCAGGAGACTCCCACCTCTATGTACATGCCGAATCGAATCATCCGCCGGATGTCACCAAGAGAATACCGCAGTCCATCCAGACCCGCCTGTCCAACATTTCCAGTAGCGAAAACATATTCAACAGTGCCAAACCAGACTACGAGAAAGCACTTCAAGATGCTGGACACAAGCCCAAGCTGGTATACTCACCAAGACATTCAACAAGTGGCAGTAAAGAAACCCAACGTCAAAGAAAACGAAACATAACCTGGTTCAACCCACCATATAGCAAGCATGTTAGGACGAACATCGGCAGAAAGTTCTTGGCCCGTGTGGAACAGCACTTCCCAAAAGAACACCAGCTCCACAAGGTCTGCAACAGGAACACACTGAAAGTCAGCTATAGCTGCATGGACAATATGGCCACAGCAATAAAAGCCCACAACAACAAGATTACAGACACTAGCAAAGACCAAGCCAAGGACTGCTGCAACTGCAGAAAGAAAGAAGACTGCCCGATCCCTGGAAAGTGCATGGCCACCAATGTCATCTATGAAGCCGAGGTAGAGACATCTAGAGACAGGAAAGTGTACATCGGGCTCACATCAACTCCATTCAAGACAAGGTACGCAAACCACAAAGCAAGCATCACCAATCGGGGGAAACGGCACCAAACTGAGCTCAGCAAGTACATACGGAGACTGAAGGATGAAGGAACGCCCTGCCCTACTCAGTCAAATGGAGAATCGTAAGACATGCACAATCCTACTCACCAAAAACCAAGAGGTGCAACCTGTGTCTGTGGGAGAAGTACCACATAATCACGGCCAAGAAAGCAGCAATGATAAACTCAAGAACAGAACTCATTTCAACTTGTAAACACAAGAAGAAATTTTTCCTTTCAGGTTATAGAACACCCCCCCCCCCTTTATGTGCCAAACCACTCCACCCCAAAATTATCCTCCTTATCAATTACCTGTTCACTGTAGTTATTTATACCCTTACATTGTGTCTTTTTTTGTTTGCCTGACTGCACTAGAGTTATTGTTCTCTTTAGCTGTACTTTCGTTCAACATAAAATTTGATTTAGTTGCTGATGAACCCTCAGGGGGAAACAGTCTGTACAACTAAAATCTAAGCAACTCGCTCCACCCTATTACTATATATATATATATATATATATATATATATATATATATATATATATATATATATATATATTTACTTAATTTAATTCATTCTGTACAAGGTACTTTATGAGTTTCATATTACAAATCAGTTCGATGTAAAATATCACACTGCAAAAACTACGGTGTTGATTTAACACCAGCCCGGAATCTATTATGTCCACACCAGAGTCCGAACTAAAAATGGAACATTCTAAGCACTTTTTGTAATCGTGGAAAGGAAGCGTATCTGAAGTTTGAGTTATCACCGAAACCGAATCAGCTGCTAATCCATCCGAATACACGTTCGGGTGGAATGGGGGAGTATTTTATTCTCCCTCGCCTAATGCGAGAACAATCTGGAAGGATTCGAGAACATTCGCAGAGGAATTCGGCTGGTTTTGAAATGTTCAAAACCAGCCGAATATCCTTCACAATACTCTCAAATGTGGCCACAACAAATTTCATTCGGGCCAATTTCTTTGGGATGTATCCGGATGACATTCGGTTGGATTAGGGAGGCATTTTGAGTATCTTCTGGGCAGTTCCGGACCGATTCGTATTCGGGGCGTAATGATCCGAGCTCGGCGCGTTTGGCCATGGCCATATTCTTCCCGATTCGGGTCAACATTCGGGTCGTCATTCGGCTGTAATCGGAGCAATCTTGCCACATTCATCTCGATTCTGGGCACCTTAACGCTCGATCCTTGCCACTATTCGGGTGCCATTCGGCTTTATTCGGGATGGGCAAAATTGATTCGGGCTAATTCTGGGCGATGCTGCCCTAAACCGGGACCTATTCTAGACCCATTCGTCTCTATTCGGGGAGCTCCCAGAATCAAAGACGAATAGGTTCCGAAACAACCGAATCCATCCGAATCAGGCCATATTCATATTCGGGCAGAACCGTTCCGAATTTATTCGGGATGATTCGATTTTGGTGTAACGAATACACGTATTCAGGAGGATTCGGAAGGGATTTAGACCGGGGGCTGGGAGACTTTATTCAGCTGATCGGGTACATAGGGTTTGATGGTCCCATCATGTTGGCATGATATCAGTGGACAAGAAAATGTGCTGCTGCCGTGTCATATCCTGTACGGAAGGCCCAGAGGACCCCAATTTTGTCGGCCATCATGGATTTTTCATGAAAATCTCTTTTTCTTCATATTTTTGCACATACAATGAGGAAAATATTAAAAAAAATACGCATTTCGCAATAATTTAGATAGATGAAATAGATTGCAATCGTTTTTTGGACAGTCCGGTTAATATTTTTTGAAAAATAGGAGAATTTATGCCAAAATTTCCATGTTTTGGTAAAAAATTTACATGTGCATTGTTGTCTTTCTGTTTTGTCATTAATATCAACAATTATTAATGCAAAATATCAGCATTCAACACGAAAGAGGATATATTAACGAGAACATTGATATGCTTCATGAAGGTATCAATGTCTTAACTTTCTTAGATCTCGGTCAATCCAGCATTTCGGGGGCATCGCTAAATGTAAAATAATGAAAAAATGACCTCCTAAAAGTATTTTTTTTATTTACAAAAAGAATGGCCTAATCAGTAATTGACAAATAATTAACACGATCACTTGCATATCAACTCAAACATGTAAACAAAAATCTTAGCGCTTTCATAATATTATCTTTATGGGCCGAGATGAAGAAAAAAAAAGAGCTATTCTTCAAAATAAAATGCAAAGTGGTCCCAAAGTTGCGTTTCTAAATTGAAAATTTGGTTAGTGACCGTTAGTCAAGTCTGAGGTATACAACGCCATCATTCCGATCAATGGAAATAATGTATCAGCTATTAAAAACCAGGGTTCATTGTTCATATTGTAGCTGAAATATTGAACATGTTGAAAGATCGATATGAAAAGAAAATCTTATTAAAAACCGCTTGAAAATTAAAGTACGACCTATACATAAAATGATCGTTTTGTGCCATGAAAGCATATTCGTTTTTCGAGGAAAATATGATATCAGTGAAGATAGCCTGATTCCCCAGTGCTTTCCGTTAATGTACCGTGAATGCGGAATAGAAGCTCCCTGAACATTCATGCGCTTTGTTAATCATGATGAATGTTTATTTCATCATGACTGTGAATGCATAGAGATGAATGAATCCCCCTTCGTTTTCTATTATGTTATCAACAAGTGAATCAACATTTTTTTTGCTATAAACTAAGCGATACTTGAGCTTGAAGGGGAGGGGTGTATGCCGATCCGCTGAAGGTAAAAAAAAATACTAAATGGCAAGATTGTCTGTACACAGAATCTTGTATGGTAATATAGCATAATGGTAGTATTGACTGTATTGTGTTGTTAAAAAGCCATAATAATTTTCATCGAATTCCCTCGATTTATCTAAAAATATCAGTTTTTCACATGGTCAACCTGCACAGAGGATGATCTTCAACCAACTGAGTGCTTTAAAAAAAACAACGAAAATTTGATTTGAATAAAAATAGAAAAATCCCACGAGCAAAACACTGAAAAAAATCGCATGTAAAATAAGAATGTTATGACATTTCAAAGTTTCGCTTAATTTCATTAAACAGTTATATGCACATCCTGGTCGGTATGCAAATAAGGAGACTTATGACGTCATCCACTCACTTTTTATTTTGAATTTTATTATATGAAATGAGAAATATTCTTGTCTAATTATCCCCATCGTCAAGTGTAACAATGATCAAATGCTCGCTGAATATGTCACATTAGCATCGGTTTAATAATAATAATAATATAGGGTATTTATATTGCGCACATATCCACCTTGTTAGGTGCTCAAGGCGCTCCTGTATTACTCCTATATATATATTACTGCTATATGGTTCAGTCAAGTTGGCCCTTATAGTCCAGTCAATATAGGGTTTGACCCACCACTAATTGCAACACTGGATATTCCACTGCAATGCTTTCCAGGAAGGTCCCCTGAACAGCATACTAAAAGTCCCCAAAAATCCAAGCAGTTGAAATTTACGAAATTTGCATATTATGCAAATTAGCCATAAAAAGTTAGAAAAATAAGGAAAATAATAAAAAGAAAATACAAATTAAGTGTCCAAAACAATTTGATTTGAGTGAAAATTCATGAAAAATAACTTTAATCAATGTTTTTAATCAAAAGTGCAAAAAAATCTACCTCATTTGCATAATATGCAAATAAGCATCTTTATATGGAAGAATGTAAAGATATTGTGATTTTCTCTCATTGGCTGCTTGAAATTGTCAATAATGTTGAAATTAACATGCTGCTATCACTAAGGACGTTGAATACATTTATATTAAGCTTAGTGTCTGTAGTGCCATTTGCATATTATGCAAATAAGTACATAACATGTAATAAATAATAACAAAAAACACACTGGTGATACATTCCTGAAAAAATTGCAAGTAGATTATCTATTGAAATTGGAATATGGCAATGCCTTACAGGAAGTTAACACCATATTAAAAATCATTAAATAGACAAGCATAGGAAAATCACAAAAATTGCATTTTATGCAAATTAGCCATAATAATTGCAAATGAGGAAAATAATCCAAAATTTGGAAATCAAGTGCGGAAAACAATATAAATTGAACGGAAGCTCATGATAAGCTTTACAAATTCAATGATTCTTCAAATAAAAAAATGTAAATAAATCTACATCATTTGCATATGTAATTATGAGCATCTTTATGTGAAAATAAACAACACAGAAATTTTGATTTTTCTCACACAAACAATTAAACCCCCATTCCACAGAGAGCAAGACCTCTGAAAGACTGCTGTAAGACCATATAACTTGCTTGATCTTTTAAGGGTCTTTCAACGAACTTTCAAAGATCTCCGATGTCTTCCATGATTCCTATTAGATCTTTCAATGGTCTTTTTGGTCCTCGTGAGTCCCAAAACTTTTTGAAACGGTTCAAAACAGTCTTTCAGCGGTCTTACAGGAAAATTGGCTTATGATGGTCTTTAAATGGCCTATCAATGAACTTTCAAAGTTCTTATTAGTCTTTCTATGATCTTTCGGCAGTCTCTCAAGATTCTTTCGGAGATTACTGTAAGACTCATAAGAGATCATTGAAAGATCATCGAAAGTTAATTAAAAGACCAGGCAAAGTCTATGGAGAGAATTCTGAATGATCACTTGATGCATAAACATGTCTGAAAGACCATTGAAAGATCTCTATAAGACAGGTGTCTTTCAGAGTTCTTTGAGGGGTCTTTCTGAGCCATTCCACAGAGATGACAAATTTTAGTGATCTTGGAGACTGCTGTATAAGACCTTGCCAAGTTTTGGTCTTTGAAAGGTCCTTCAAAGGTCTCCCTTCTGTGGATCTAGATCAATGTGATGTGATCACTAAGAATGCCTAGTACATTAATTATCAGCTTAATATCTTAAGTGGAATGTAAATATTATGTAAATAAACATCCGGCATGTTATAAATAATCAAGGAAACTTGTGATATTTTCCTCTAAAATTCCACGTAGATTATGTGTAACCATGATGACCATCCCTACACTTCCTGCTTGGTTGATATTGACTTTTTTCATGAGCAGTTACCACCGGGGCACATACCCCACTCATATTGTGCAATGATGAGTCAGTTCTACATGGGTCCCGCTGTTTGAATGCTTCATAATTATTTCCATCCAAGTCTTGCTCTCTCCTTGACTTGGTAGAGTCTTTGGGTTTCTTGCTAGTACATGTATGGTCCACGCTAGCATGCTCCTTGATTGTCAAGTGATCAGCACAAGATGTCACACCCAGTACAAATAAAAGCTCGTTAGCTTTGAATATTCGGTCCTTGTAGCACACCACTTGTCTTGGTGGTGAAGATGAGTACTTGCTTGGATCACAAGATTTCTAGGCGTGGTTTATAAGAGTACCAATGAGCATTTGCCCATACGAGCGACGAGAAAGCCATTCATAAAGTCATGATAAAGGCTTAAAGGGGAAGTTCACCCTGAAGAAAATTTTGTTGTAAAAATAGCAGAAAAAATAGTAAAAAATATTGGTGAAGGTTTGAGGAAAATCCCTTAAAGAGTAAGAAAGTTATTAGAGTTCAAAATTTTGGATTTGTGACGTCATAAACGAGCAGTTTCCCCATGTGTTATGTAATTTAAAATGCATGAATTGCAAATTTTGTATGGTTCCTGATGACTTAATTTTGTTTTCTATTCATGATCGGGTGTGAAATGATTTGTCTATTGATATACAAAAGGTACAGTAAAAACCATTTTAAATTTTCTGAGAAAATGACATTTCATTGATTTTTTACCATTCGCTATGTAGGAATGCTGCTCGCATATGACGTCACAAACCAAATAATTGAAATTCTAATAACTTTTTAATTATTTGATGAATTTTTCTGAAACCTTCGGCGGTATTTTTATAATTATTTTTCTGCTATTTTTACAATAAACTTTTTGTCAGGGTGAACTTCCCCTTTAAAGTGTATATAGACATCTTTCCCAGATACAGGAATCATGATCAGACGTTCTTGCTGAATCCAGTTGCTGCTTCAGGATGAAGCATCCATTTTCTGTTCTTTCCTCTTTGATGAATCTCCTAGGGATGGCAACTATCTCCAAATATTGTAGCTACAGTTTCTAAGCAAATCGTATGCAAATAATATCAATTTCCTGATATTTAATGAGACACTGGAAATAAGTTGTGTCGGAAGAAAAGTTTTAAAGGAAGGCTTGCACATTTTACGTTCGTAGAGCTCCAATAGCATCAGTAAGGTGAAGCTCAGAATTGCTACAATGCATTAAAGAGGACCATAGAATGGTTTGTAGACAAGCCTATAGTACACAATTTGTTGACCGGATTGGCAATGATCCAGGCTGTAACAACCAACATGTTGGAAGTCCTTAATATCATGCGCTATGACTACATTGGAAGACAACATATTTTTAGTGTTAGTATTTACCACTGATCATGATGAAGATGACGCTGCTCTGCAAGTCCTGGAACCCTGTTTTTACCCAGACATGGCCAGAAAACATATTTCTTAGTCAAGCGGGTGTAGTCAAACTACTGAAGAAATTGTTATAGAAAACAACCTGCATGAAGCTACTAGGCCAGATGGAATCTCTGCTACACTTCTTAATGAGACTACTCATCAGATCTCACCTGCCATAAGTTTGCTTTTCTTGGCCTCCCTTCAGTCGATCATAAGCCCATCCATATAAGAAAGGGTTGTCATCTTTAACAAAGTACTCATCAATTTCAGATACTGTGCTTTGTTCTTGCCAATCCCATCATCTTGTCAGACTAACAACATGGCTTTATGACCATGACGACGTGAAGAACACATTTCCAGTATTTTCCTTAAATACAAATTATATTAGGACAAATATGCATGCTTAGTGATAGCAGCATATTTATTTGAACAACAGTCAATGTGAGAAAATAAAAATTTCTTGACATTTTCCATATTTGGATACTTATTTGCATAATATGCAAATGAGGCAGATTTGCTAGCTTTTTAAAATAAAAAACATTTTACTTATTTATTCATCATGAAATTTTGTTCAAATTACTTGCTTTTGACAATTTGTAATCTTTGGATGATTTTCCTTATTTTCTATTTTTAATGGCTAATTTGCATAATATGCAAATTAATTTTCAGGCATTGGGATGAATTCTCATGCTTAGTGATAGTAGCATATAAATGTCTACATAAATGAAATGTTTTCAAGCAGTCTATATGAGAACAATCACAAAATCTTGACATTTTTCCATATAAGGATGCTTATTTGCATAATATGCAAATTAGGTAGATTTGTTGGCGCTTTTGAATAAAACATTGAATACGGTTATTTATCATTAATTTTCGCTCAAATTAAATTGTTTTGGACACTTAATTTTTAATCTTTGGACTATTTTCCTTATTTTTCTAACTTTTTATGGCTAATTTGCATAATATGCAAATTTCATAATCACTGCTTGGATTTTTGGGGACTTTTAGTATGTTGTTAAGGGGACCTTGAAAAAGTGAAAAATCAAGTGTTGCAATTAGTGGCGGGTCACCCCTCTATTCTGGCTAGACTGACTGGACTATTATTTTCAAACCTGTAAAAACAATGATGCTCAAACAATAAAAAAAAAATATATAGTGAGTGAGCGACATCATCGACTGTCTCATTTACATGACACGGAGTTGTGCATACAAATATTTTTGTAGAAAATAAGCGAAACTTTAAATGTAATCAACTTTCCTATAAATGTTAACATCCGATTTTGAAGAAATTTTCAGCATTATGCTAGTTAAATTTTTCTCTATCTATTCATATCAACATTTTTCTGCGGTGGACTTGAACTTTAACTATTCGTCTTGAAGGCAGACAAAATTATAGAAGAAATATGGGAAGTAAAAAGTTACGATACTCGGTGCACTTTTATTTTTTATACATGTTTTTAATCTTTCTGCCCGTTTTCTTTTTTTTTTCTTTTAACCGAGATCCCCCTCGATCCTTTTTTCAATTATAAAAAAATCATTGATAATTCGGTTCAATGCTCCCGGTAGTGTCCATCTGGTAGTATACTCATCCGTTATTAACTCTTGTTCAAAGCGAAGGAAACGGTAATAATGCATGGCTTGCAAATGGCTTGTCCTTGTCGATGAAGGCAATGGACGTTGGCAACGTAATATACAGCCTTCAGAACAAAGGCAAAATGCGAACGATACCATAGAATCGATCAAAATACAGTATTCATATCATTGTTCATTAATTCGAACAAGGTCATTTCGTTAGACCGTCAAAAAGCCAACATTCGTTCTATATGTACTATCAAGATAGCTCTTGCACGCTTTCATCACTCTTCATGCTTTTTTTTCAAATTCAAATTCTGAACCAACGAAGATGAAAATGCTAAAGGGAAAACAAATAAATGTAAGTAACAAGCATAAATTTTAGGAGCCCTTATATAAGCGCAGTAAAATACTTTTGTGAATAGTTTTTGCGCTCTATAAATATATACATTATCATTATTATCATCATTATAAATGTGAAAGGTTTCATGTTTTGGGCATCTAATTAAGATGGAAAGTGCACTTTCATGTAATATTATAATTATCATCGTTATTAAAAATTATACGAAAATACAACGTTGGTTAAAAACCTAAAGATACATTTTTTGCAGTAAACAAGACGTTATGTTAAATGACCCATTATGCTTATTCCAGATGCAACATGTTGATCCTTTCTCTATAATTCATGCGAACATTTCCATCTATTATCAAGTTGTACATTTATTAATTTTTAAAGTTAATTATTGCAATCACCTATCTTTGTTTAGATAACACTGATATTAAGTCATCACTTTGCCACATTCCGTTTTTTTTTTTGGGGGGGATAAGTGGGTAAGTTTTTTTTTATTATTGTGGTTATTTTGTCTTTTTGTGTAACTAACTTGTGTTTATGTAATTTGCAATCACCTAATAATCATTTGTAAATTTTGTGATTTATTTCAATTTGTTATAATAAAAACGGAATTAAAAAAGGTTGATTATTGCAAATATGGTCTTGTGAATAGTCTCGTACAGCCGATTGGGGTAAATAAATTTCTTTCTCTTCATCCTGGTCTCTATCGGTTTTTTTTGCATTTTCTGCATTCTTTAAAAATCCTTATAATTGTTTTCGCTTAATAATCATCATGATTATCTACTACTCAAACTGTACAAGTTTCTCTTTACGAAAACCTCGCCACTTTAGTCGTTTGCATGAGCCAGTTTCGACAAGATTCGTTGAACGCATTTCGTTGTTTTTTCAATGAAAATCTATATTTTAATTGAAAATATTATTTTGGTATTATACGTATCCTTCCAAAAGTCTTTGCTTTTATATAAGAGCCAATCCCTTCTTCTGTAAACAAAACTTGTATGTATCTATATTCTTTTATGACAAATTGACTTGTATGAATTTATGAAGAAAAAACCTCCAAAAAAAACCTTAAAAAATTAAAATAAAATAAATGTTCATGAATGAAGTTTGCCTATATCGTGGTGGTGCAGCATATCAGGGTTGTAAATACAAAAATGTTTCGAATCTGGCTTTGTTTTGTAGTTACATTTGTGAAATTCATGAATATACGTGATGGGATGTACGGTCCGCGTATGGTCAGAGTGCCGGTATTTATGAAATAAACATAGTGAAATTAAAAAAAGAAGGAAAGTCAATTCACATAAACACTCACCTAAAGGATTAAGGCATTTGAACCATATTTTACAGGACCGAATCGCGGATATACCTGATCCTGCAAAATCAAACGGAGAGAAGCATTGTATCGTCAGTCATGGTCTTCAAAATAAACGTAATCAAACATGTAGACCTATTTATAATGTTATTTTTTTAAATGCCAGCATGGATGGAATGACAGATATTGAGTTGCAAACATTAACATTGAAAATGTGATCAATGTGTGATTTCTGCGAGGACTACTTATATTCCGAAGAACGAAACGAGCTATATTCTTTTATATAAATGAAGTATGAATTTTTATTTTTTCTGTATGTATGACGTTACACATGGTGCAATAAAAATATAGGTAAAATAACGTCCTAGATCCGTAATTTCAACATTTCCATCGGAGATTTGGGAGTCCAATATTCGGTCGGAATGATGAGAGGCAGACATAAATACAAATGCGCTATAGCGTGCCTGCATGGAAACAACGATATGAAGTGTGATATGAGCCGCCGAGAATGACCGTAGTGATCATGGTGATACGTTGCTAGCTAAATAGGATGATAAAAACTATAATCATATTCATGACTTGCAGCTGCTTAATGACCTTCTAAAATGAAGTGCCGGTAGGAAACGAATCTAAGAGTTATACATTCAATATCACTGAGATGGATTTATGTTAACAATAAAAACCAATTAACAGCTCACGTTAAAAAAGGCTTTGTTCACGAGCAATGTCACATGCACAAGCGGTGAGATACAATAAAACAAAGTCAATGCCAGCCGCCAATCCTTTCTGATCGAGTGAGTTGGATCAATGGAAGTGGTTGGATATGTTGGCGAGATAGAGGATCGGTGACACAAGCGATGCTCGTGGTATACGCACCGAAACTGTGACATCATTGAGGCCCTGGCCCGTATAGAAATGAATATCAGACTGGTTCTGAATGCCATTTATTCAATGTCCCAGGGCCTATTATACGTATTCATGTGACCATAAAATGTGTTGCCCCCGTTACCGATTTGGATAATGGGTGTTCATATATGCCCATACCCCACCGAGGTATCAAAACGCTGAAATGATGGGGAAGGTATCGCTATATACCGTGTATACCCTGGTTATCATAATTGTCAATATTCGAAAATGAAGGACATTTGCCCTAGCACCTAAACATACGAGTTTGCTCATCATGCCAAATTTCTACTCTTGAATCCAGAAGGAAGAAACTCAGCTTAATCAGATTTCATAACTTTCTTAACCAAACATATAATGGTGCCTGGTTATCTCCAGAGAGTTGGAAACACTATTTCAACTCAAACAACAATACTATTTTACCATGGAGTGATTGCAACACAACAATCAAGTAGGTATGTGGAGCTTTGTTACAAAGTGAATATTATCCAAAATACATCTTAGCTACAATTAAATAATCATACAATTAAAAAAAAGTAACGAATCACTTTGGAAAACTTAAAAAATGATATGAAAAACATGTGAAGAGTGACCAACCAGAGGCAGTACCTAGAAATGCTAGATCGGGTGAGATTGTGATAAAATCAGACAATATTATTCAGCTGAAGATCCAATGTTGTGAATATATAAAGAGTTTATTCCAAAATCACTTTTCTGTAATTCAAAATTTGTTTAATTTACCACTTTCCCTTATCACTGCTGTTTTATTTTGAAATATAGTGCTATCATCTTCGATTAACTAAACCATGTTTTCAAAAGTCTAGCATTCATTATCAATTTTAAAGAACATTTTTGAAATTTTATTTTTCATGGATTTAGCTCCTTTTTTGGAACAAAACCTTGTAGAATGTTTATATTAGAAAATGAGTACAAAAACACATTAATACTGTCAAAGTATACATTTCACACCTTTTTTATGCTTATCCATTAAAAAATTATATTTTTTCATCTCTTCTAAAGACGGTGACTTTTCGATGTCTAATTCAAAAAGGAGCTAAATCTAAAAATATTCATAAACATTATTTCATCAAAATTAGAACTTATGGTGTGAACATGTATCCACAATATATTACTAAAATATTGAAAGCATAACTTTATGCAAAGTAGCAAATTTAACAAATTTGAATAACTGTATTGTGGATTTAGCTCCTTTTGGAATAAAACTCAAATTTGCAATCAATTTTTACCAACCTTCTCACTATTCTTTTAAAAAAAAAAACTTTCTCTTTTTCCAATCCAGATTTTTAGGTTTGTAAGTTTTCATTTGTATAGTTGTAACAATCTTTTTCTTCTTGTAAAGCGCTTTGGGCCATTCTGGGAAAAGCGCAGTATATAAATAATAATAATAAATAAATAAATAAATAAATAAAAATGCTATATATATATCATGTATCATATATATCATGATATATATATATATACAGTCAAACCTGTGTTAGTGGCCACCTTTCTATAGTGGCCACCTGCCTATAGTGACCACTAAAACTGATTCCCATGGAGGCAGATTGTTTGTATAAGAAACCTGTCTATAGCAGCCACCTGTCTGTAAAGGCCACATTTTGTGTTTCCCTTGGGTGGTCACTATAGACAGGTTTCACTGTATATCATGTATATAGGCCCTATATTCAAATTGGACAAAAGTGGATTTAGCCCCTTTTGGAATCAAGCTCCTTATATCTATAACTTATTTGATTAGGGAAAATCTTGTTTGAACAAAGCCGTCAGCAAATAGAAAATTAAAGATTTACATTTCATTTATTTACATCTCGAACATTTACAATAATGTTTTGTTCCATATATCTTGATACATAATCAATAGCACAAGGAAAATGTATATTACAATAATGAAGATAACTATTCAAACATGATGGAAACTATAGGCAGCTGCTAAAAAGCGGAGCTTGTAGTATGCAGCCTCCTAATAAAATATTCCTATAAACAGAAACAGTGGCGTAACTACGGGGTGCACGTGCCCCCCTCCCCCACTCATCGGCTGGCAAAAACAAACAAAAAAGAAACAAACGGGGGAAATGACAAAAAAGTGGGAGAAAGAAAGACAAACGTAGTAGGGGGATATATGTTACATGATATTACATTACATAAGAAATATTTTTACATTAATACATAGGGCTTATGTGTTCATCACTCCTGGTGCTCGCATTGTCTGCTTAATGAGATAAATATTCCATCCAAGGGGATTAAATGGTACTAAAACATTTTGTTTTCAAGTCAATATACACAAAACATATTTCTCCGCACTTCGAACTTTTATTATTTTATAGTGACAACTTTTTCACGACTACTTAAAGTGATTGCCCCCTTTTAAAATGTCTGGATGCAAAACATTTCCAATCCATGCTTAAGTTCGCATTAGGGGATCGGTGAGATATGTCTGCCCTAATTCCTAAAAAAATCAAAACAGTCCTTAAATTGTCCTTTTTTTCTGGTCTGAATATCAAAAATTTTCATCTCGTGCTTCGAGCTCGCATCATCTTGGTTCAAATTCAAATTCATTTATTTCACATCTTTAAAAAAAACAGGGTACAATGGAATAGTGAGTTAATCTAATTGAGTAACACAACATTGACAGTTGTAAATATTTAGACAAAATTGACAACTGAAGACAAAACATAAAGTATATGAATGGGATGTGAGGGAGTAACAAAAAGCCATTGGCCTATCTAGGCTACTCCCTTTTTACATTCATAACTGATAAGAAAACAATACAGGATCTTCCAATCAACTTTTGAGATTGAAAAACAAAGAACTCAAGATCAATCCAAATTAGTAGACTAGTAGAAAAAAGAAAATGGTTAGTGAAATACGTATTGTCTTTATGAATTCCTACAAATAATCCTTAGAATGCCCCCACAGGTCTGAATATATAAAACAATTTCAGTTCGCGCTTCACGCTCGCAATATTTGATTAGTGAGATAGGTATCATGTTCATGATTACAATGACTACAAAAAATGGCTAACTGCAAGCAGTCTTTAACCATGTTAACCATGATAACAGGTACCTTTTCGATCAGTTAAAAACGTATATTAAAAAAATCTGCTTGCGCTTCGCATTCACCATGTTCACATTAGTTATTTTGTTGCATACACATCTTGCTCAGGATCACAAACATTGCCCACATTGTTCAAATTTTAGGACAAAATACATAAAATTAAAAAAACTCGCGCTTCGCGCTTGCACTTTTATGAGATTATTGCATATTTATGTTTTATAAGAATAGAGCAGGAAGACAATTATCTTGTAGTGTTAATTAGGTAAAATTAACGTTGAATGACGCATTTTTAGGGAGGGAGTTGGAAAGAAAAAATGAACTTATTATTAACACCAATATTACGTGAAATTGTCCGGCATATATAGAGTTAACGTGCATTTTCCAAGATAAATTCTTGTCTATTATACTATCAGACCTAAATTTTTTGTTGAAGTAACCACTTCAATGTCTGTATTATCCAGTTTGATATAGTATGGTATTTTTCTATATAATTGCTAAAAAGCATACATTTCCTTTTTTGTACATTGATTGACACTTCAATAGACCTTATCCATTGTATTAATACACTTCAATGTTCAATATATTGACTAAAATATCGGGATAAGGATGAGAATAAAGAAAATTGGAATCGTCAGCAAAAAGGATATAAGATATTTTAGATGAGTTTTGGATGTCATTAATTCATATACAGATTGTCAATGGACCCAAGAACCTTTTCACGAACTCCGTATTTTCTAAGTTTGTAAATGTAGAAGTATTTCATGATTTATAGTGCCAAAGGCCTTGGAGAGGTCCAGTAAAAAAAAAAAATCAATAGCCTTTGTGATTTTTTTCAACAAATGAGAGTGATTTTGTCTCGGCCCTCATAATCCAAATTCTATGTTTTTCTTACTAACGTAACAAAGAAAAGATCAAGAAACAGTAAAAATTTATTATGAAAGCTAAACAAAAATCTGGTTGATTTTATGATCCAGAGATATGAGGGCTTAATTTTGGGCATTTGGCATGTCTACATTAAAAAACACCCTACCCCATCAACATCAGTCCCCTCCGATTATTATTGGCTCGTCGTGATTCGAAACATCATGTTTGGGGGTATGTACCACTCGCTATATACACATAGCCGAATGAACATAATGTTGCTGGAATAGGATGAGAGCTAAAAGCCTAAAACATCTTTAACATGCATTTTACGAGGAACTGTTGCGAGAGAAAAATAAATGAATTTACCTGAGTGAGAATTAACAACCTATATCATTGGCCTATAAACAGTTACCTAAATAGTTACGATTTTGATTATTACTTAAAGCATTTTAATAGTAGGGCATGCAGAGTAACATCATATCGATCGGAATTCGCACATAATCGTTATTTTCTCGGCACTCCCCCCGTAGAACCTCTCCGGATGAAACTGAATGACTCGAAGAAGTCCATTTATCACTATAAATTCACTTAAACCGAGTCTTATAACCACTTAATATAACATTAGCTCTTTTCCGTTTCTTTTTCTTTGTTATAGTTGCTCGTCGTGGGGGGGGAGCAAATCACTGTCATTACCGTTCTGACAAACCGAAAAGACAAAGTATCCAGTCATGATAGTTGAAGCACCTGACTTATCTGAAAAGAAAAAGAAATTCTTGAATTGAATTGCGAAAACGAAATCTGTTTATGGGCTTTATTTTCACTCTAAACGGTTTCTCAAAATACTTACCTTTAGACACGCTGAAGTATCGGCAGAGAAGGAGGCGGCTGAACACAACTTGAAGCGAAAGAGAGATGTGCATGTCAAGAATCATCCAAACGGATATACTGACAATAAAGTTATCATCATCAATTCCTTTACAACACTTAAACTATGCAGTCATCACTAAAAATAACCATGATTTTATTTCTTCTCAAGTGTGGCACGAAAGCTAAAGGATTATTAAAGAGAATACATCAGGAACAATAGTTATTTTTCAGTCTCACTTCAAGTATAGTAATAGTACGGACCAGTGGTGGTTCCGGGGGGGGGGCACATCCGGTCTGTGCCCCCCCTTGAGAGCCATAGTCAATATTTAAAATATACATATGCAGTTTTTACACAAGTGTGCCCCACCCCATTTGAAAGTTACGGCGTGGAGATATGTCGTTCATACACAAGTGATCTGAGGACCCTATATTTTCTTTTTTTTTGCTTGTCAAATATTCCTCTGCCCTCCCCACCCTGGAAAATCCTGGATCCGAATACGAAATGTCACCAAATTTGGAAAATTTGCCAACTGTTGATTAAATTGATACAAATTGTCCCTTTTTTCAAATTATCAACAGAATACGAAATACGGCAAAGTAAGTGAGAGCGGGGCGAGTCAGTTCCATTTTTTCTCTTCTTGAACTGTCATTTCTTTAGCAGGAAGGTCGTGCTTTGGGATGGATTATAGCGAGGACATGCATACGGTTTTGACAAGAATGGGCCGTAAAAAAAAATTTCGCTGCAGGGCGAACCTGTCCCACCCTCGGGCAATTTCGCCGTTTAGGCAGGGCAAGTTAGCCCATAGCAAAAAACAGTGATATATCAAGGAGCTTGCTCCTTGGATATATGAAACAAAATGTGTTCAAAGACACTATTTTTTTTATTGGAACAACGACTAATTCGATGATCTATGAAAATTATTAGCACATATACCGACATACTTGCAAGTCATATCATGCTTATGAGGATATTTGTTATATTTGTAGGCCTATCATGCATATGGGCCTGGTGGGTGTTTCATAAAGCTGTTCGTAAGATAAGAACGACTGGTGATCCTTTCTTTTGGTAAATGGTATACACCATAGGCGATGGTTTAGCGCGTAAGAAAGGATCACCAGGCGTATCTTGAGGAGATAATAAAATCATGGTTATTTTTAGTGATGACTGCATAGCTAAAGTGTTGTAAAGGAATTGATAATGATAACTTATTGTCAGCATATCCGTTGGGATGATTCTGGTCCTGCACAGATATCTACTTCAAGTTGTTTTCAGCCGACTGCTTCTCTGCCGATATACCTCAGCGTGTATTTTACGACAGGGTATAGTGAAAATAAAGCCCCGTCCGCCCCCCCCCCTACAGGAAAAACGCAAAATCTGACATTTTTCAATTTTCACCTTTTTTGCAGAAAAGTAGTCAGTAAACCACCCCTTTTTACATGACACATCCAGTTTTCTGAATTTATTTTGGGAAAGCCATTTTTCAGTAACTGCAAGAACGCAGAATCTATATTTTGCACAAGTTGAGACAATAAGCATACTTTTTTTATTCTGTTAAAGCAGCTCGAAACTACTTTATTTCTCAAGTACTTCTTATCATCAAATTGTAGATTACTATATGTGCCTTTATATTTCAGACAACCCCCCCCCTTGCAAACATAATTATGTTGTATTTTGAAATATAGATGTAAATGTAGATTTAATTTGAAATAATGCTCAGTTTCCCCATGGAAAAACGCAGTATCTACAGATAAAGAACATGTTAGTTAAATTCATTTTATCACAACTTACTTAGAGGATATTGCCTCAGTACCAAGAAATAATATATCAATATGTTATTAAAGGGGAATTAATATCTTTAAAAATAAAGGGCATCTCTACCAACAAGCACGCCCTCTGTGGTAATGTCCCAAACTTCACGGGAATTGTCTCAAGAAGGTTAGAATTATACTAAGAGAGGGTGCCTTAGAGTGTAGATGGCACCCCAGTGTTACTAAGCTTGTATTACATCAAAATCTCGAAAACTCAAAGAGGTAAAATGGATAAGCACAGCAGCCCAAGAGACATGTTAATAACAAACTTTACAATATTTTTGTGCGTAATTCTATACCATGATTTTTTTTTTTTTTTTTTTTGGGGGGGGACTTTACCGCAGAGGGCACCCTCCGTGTTTCTCAGCTATTTTTTTTAAATAAAAAAATAATTATATTGAAGTACACACTGATACATTATGTCATAGTAATGAAGCAATACAGACTGAGTAAGTGATGATAAAACTGAATGGAATTCTCTTTCACATATGTATAGATACTGCGTTTTTTCATGGTGAAACTGAGTATTTGCTTCGACATTCCTCAAAGTCTCTACATTTTCTTCAAAATCTAAAAAAACAGCAACAACAATGGTTTTGGTAGAATGGTAGGCCTGGCATAGGTACACAATATTATGAGATTGTACTCTAAAATTTGATGAAGAAAAGAATACTGAGAAATGAAATAATTTTGAGCGGCTTTGAGAAAAACAATATCTCAACTTGTGCAAAATGTAAAAATGCGTTTATCCATGAGGCAGCATTATAATCTTCTTCTAACAGTCTAAACAAAATTTCAATGAATAGATTTCGTATTCGTAATTCAATTCAAGAATTTCTTTGTCTTTTATGATTAGTTATATGCTTCATACAATCATGACTGATGCTATCCAGTATCAGTGAATGTCTTGCAGATAGCTTGGTCTAAAAAAAACATGCTCGCGATTAATAAATCTAAAACAGACATATAGTTCACTTCTCATCACGTTTTCGGCCCTCACCTGAATCAGTGTATGTTGCTATTGGAAACCAGGAATCCTCCTCCCACGCAAGAAACCTTGGATGCACAATAGATCGCCATCTTATGATGAAAGAACATGTTGAAGCAGTCTGTCGCTCTGCCATGATTGCCATTCGAAGAATAGGACAGATCAGACAATACCTTACGACCCAAGCGACGCAGGACTTGGTCCATGCCTTCATTACCAGCAGGCTTGGCAACAATAACAGTCCGGCATTTTTGGACTTCCGCAAAATCCCATCTCTCAGTTACGGAAAATACAGAACACTGCTGCTAGAATTGTCAATAAAGTCCCTTAAAACAGGATATATTCAAATCACTCAAGCAACTGCACTGGCTACCAGTAGAAAAGCGTATCCTCTTCAAAATCCTAGTCATAACATTCAAGAGTATCCAAGGAAAGTCCCCCTCATACATCGCGAGCATGATCAACACCTACGGCTACCAACCCTCCCGATCATCCAACGAGAACATCTTTAGTTGTTCCCAAGGCAACCTCCCACACCTATGGCGACAGAGCCTTTTCAGTTGTGGCTCCTACACTCTGGAACTTACTTCCTCTAGCTTAAGATCCCATTCTTCTCTAAGTTCCTTTAAAGTAGCACTTAAGACATATCTTTTCCGTAATGATTTTTACAGTTAATATGTCCCTAGTTAAGTTGGTAGTTTAGATATGTAAGGCAGTTACGTTGGATGTTAAGTTATGTAAGATAGCTGATTAGTGAGATTGGTTTATTAAGGTAAGTATAGTGAGGTTTTGTGATGTATAGCGCTTAGAGAAATTTTGATAGGCGCTATATATAAAATATTGAATTATTATTGTGACTGTATACATGGTATAGTTTGTCTTTTTCGGTTTGTCAGAACGGTCGTGACGGTGATTTGTTGGGTTTTTTTCCAGAGCAACTACATACAACGGTACAAAGAAGACTCGAAGTCTATTTGTGTAGTGATATATTGACTTCTTCGAGTCATGTTCAGTCTCATCCAGGAGCGGTTCTACGAGGGATGAAGAAGAGGGGGAGGGGTGCAGAAAAATGATGATTATGACAGTTCCAGCGGATATGGTATGCATTATACTATGCATGTCTGACTGTTGAAATGCTTCAAGCATCAAGAGATAATCAGCATGATTAAAATCGTAACTGGTAACTTTTTATAGCCCTCCCCCCCAAAAAAAAAAAAAAAAAATCTGTCATTTTTCGCTCACAGCCTGCGGTTCCTCGTGAAACGCATGTTAAAGATGTTTTAGGGTGTTAGCTCTCATCCTATTCCAGCAACATTATGTTGATTTAGGCAGATTAGGCTATGCGTATATATAGCGAGTGGCTACATACCCCCAAAGATGATGTGGCGGACCTCACTTATGTTTCGAATTATAATGTACTAAGTGCCAGTAATAACATCAGAGGACTGATGTTGATTGGTAATGTAACTTGTAAAACACGATATTCTGAACAATGTCCCCTTCAAATACCCTGCCCAAGGACAGATTGTAAAATAAAATCTTTTGAATAACTTGCTGCCGTCTTACTTAATTCTCTCCCTTGTGATACACGTCCCTCCATGCATTAATAAGACACTATGCATCATTAAAAGTCTGACCATCTTAAATGTAATTTCACTAAATAACTTAATGTACAGTGCGTCCCAGAATAAACGAAACCGAGATTTAGCGATCATTTATCATAACTTAATCATAAATAGAATAAATAAATGACCTACCAATTTAAAGCTTAGAATCTCCTCTTTCATCTGATATTACTTAGCTTATTTCTTATTCACGCATGAGTGAGCAAAAACAATTTGAAGAAAGGATACCAAAAACTCATTTGGCGAGGGGTATCTGGGTTTCAAAAAGACCCAAAAGAAAACCACATTTCTGAAAAATTCACTATCTGCTCTTTAATTTGGTACCTCAATTACAGAAAATGGTCAAGAAATAAAAAAGTTCTGGTCATTTGAAATAAGGCTTGTATTTCCATAATTTCATGAGATAAACGTGTTTTCACCGGTTTCCCACAGAAGCTTTCGCATGGTGAACAAAAGGTTTAATGCATGGCTGATCGTCAACAAAACGGAGTGTTGAGTGAGTTTGAAAGCCAGCCTGGAGAACCTCTTCATTTTATGAAATTATTGAAATTCAAGCCTTATTTCAAATGACCAGAACTTTGTTATTTCTTGACCATTTTCTGTAATTTAGGTATCAAATTAAAGAATAGATATTAAATTTTTCACAAATGTGGTTTTCTTTTTGAACCCAGATACCCCCGCCAAATGAGTTTTTGATATCCTTTCTTCAAATTGTATTTGCTCACTCATGCGTGAATGAGAAATAATCTAAGTAATATCAGATGAAAGAGGAGATTCTAAGCTTTAAATTGGTAGGTCATTTGTCTATTTCATTTTTGATTAAGTAATGATAAATGATCGCTAAATCTCGGTTTCGTTTATTCTGGGACGCACTGTATATACGTGTTGACTCGCTCTATATTATGTATAATGTATTCTGTTTTACTTAACTATATTATGCTACATACACTGAATTGCTATAATGTTGAGTTATTTGTTATACTGCAGGGCGCCTTTGGTAAGCAGTTTTTTCATAACTGAACAGGCCTAGCCTGCAATAAAGAAAATAAATTAATGAATAAATGAATAGGTAAATTCTGTGGGATATGGGGTAGGGTTATTTTTTAACGTAGACATGTCAAATATCCGGTGTGTTGGCTCAGTTGGTAGAGCGTCCGTCTCACAACCGGGAGGTTGGGGGTTCAAACCCCGGCCGCGTCAGACCAAAAGACGTTCAAGATGGGAGTTGCTGCTACCCTGTTTAGCGTTCAACGATTAAAGGGATAGAGCCTCGTCGATCTGGCGCTGCACAGTGGCTGCCGGGCCCACGATCAATTGGGCAAAGCAAATTTTCGGAGTATTTCATTTCATGTCTATTTCGAACAATTCATTTTCATATCCAAAATTAAGCCCTCACATCTCTGGATCATCAATCGTAAATCATCGGGATGTTTGTTTGACTTATATCAAATCAGAATTTAATTTGTTGTTTCTTTATATTTTCTTGGCTATGTTAGTGAATAAACCCCGGGGTGGGGGGGGGGGCACTTACATTGACGAGTGGATACCATGCGCGACCAAAAAACACGTAAAAAGGATGTCTTTTTCACGATAGGGCACGTTACGCACGTAACGTGATAAGGGTGTCAAAAACACAAAAATAATGAAAAAAGGGTATCTATTTCGCTAGGAAAATTACGTGTTTAGGGTCGAATTTGCGGGGATGATAAAACAAAATTAAAATGTTTTATAAAGGATGTCCTTTTTGCCCCAACACTTCATGTTTAGAGTCTGATTTGCGCGAGGTGTAGAAGGTGGGGTCGTTCTAAACCAGTAAGGTAAAGCTGACGACCGAAGGACCCGTAACAATAAAACATTCCTGTACTTGTTTAGGGGTTCATTTCAGGAAATATTTGCCAAGATAATCGTTTTGTTTCCAATACTTGTTAAGGGTAGGGTTTGACACCCCAATACTTGTTAAGGGGTGTATTTTCAGAATATGGAAATTACGTGTTTAGGGTGCTTTTCGAGACCCCATGGTCGCGCATGGTATCCACTCGTGAATGGAAGTGCCCCCCCCCCCGGAATAAACAGAATTTTGAATATGAGGGCCTGGCAAAAGCTGTAATGTTCTATTTGCTGACGAATTTGTTTCAAGCAAGATTTTCCTCCAATCAAATAAGTTATAGATATGGAGAGCTGGATTCCCAAAAGGGCTAAATTCACTTTTGACCAAAATTTATATTTTTCTATGGATCTTAGACGTGGGGATAAAATGCACTATATAGCATTTGGGAAGTTTGGTGGAAATTGATTGCAAATTTGAATTTTATTCCAAAAAGAGCTAAATCCACAATACAGTTATTCAAAATTTGTAAATTTTGCTAATAAGTTATGCTCTTAGTATTTTAGGTATATGTTGTGGATACATGTTTACACCATCAGTTTAAAACTTGATAAAAAACCCAAAATTTTGCTATATTAATGAATATTTTTGGATTCATCTCCTTTTGGAATTATATTGAAAAGCATCGTCATTAGAAAAGATGAAAATATATCACTTTTTTTCTTTTTGTAGTTGTTAATGAATAAACATCAGAAAAGATATGATATGTTCTTTAGCAGTATTTATGTGTTTTGTGTTCATTTTCCAATATTAAACATGTTTAAATTGGCAAATATGGACATTATAAGGTTTTGAACTAAAAGGAGCCGAGTAAATTCATGAAAAATAAAATTTCAACAAATTCTTTGAAATTGATAATGGATGCGAGATGTTTTAAAACATGATTTAACATAGTAAGATGAGAGCACTGTCTTGTCATTTAAAAATAAAATAGCAGGGAAAGTGGTGAATTTGAGTAACAGAATAATGCCATCTGGAATAAAACTTATATTTCGCTCTTAATAAAACTTATATTCTTGAAGTCGCTCTTAACTTACAAACAGCTTTATGAAACACCCACCAGGCATCGTAACGGAGGTCACGTGGAAGGGATTCCCCTCAACGTGAAAGACATCAAATAAAGAACTGATTGTTATCATCACTACATGGTCGGGTCTTATCTTAGAAAGTCGGCCCTACATGTTTTTCTGTCTATTTATTGCTAGTAAATATTGATCTGTTTCTAATTTTCTTGTATGTAATTACTATATAGGCTACATGATTTCTTTCTAAATAAGCTACATGACTTTCATAATGCAGGTCATTCCGGGGGGGGGGGGCACTTCCATTCACGAGTGGATACCATGGGCGACCATGGGGACTCGAAAAGCACCCTAAACACGTATTTTCCATATACTGAAAATGCACCCCTTAACAGTATTGGCGTGTAAACCCTACCCGTAACAAGACTTTGGAAACAAAACAATACTCTTGGCAAGTATTCCCTGAAATGAACCCCTAAACAAGTCCGGGGGGGGGGGCACTCGACCAAAAAAGTGGTGGGGGTGTGCCGCGGGCGAGACAAAAAACGGGGGCCTTGGAGCGGGCTTATTGTAAAAAGGAGGGTCCTCGGAACGGGCTTCGGAACGACAAATGTTTGTGAAAACGGGGGTCCTTGGAACGGATCGCCAGCGTATGCATCCCTACCATGCCTACGGAACGGTCATGAGTGCATGATGCAGCTAGCGCGGCCTCCGCCGGGAGCTCTGCGGCCGCTTTTCACCAAAATTGCAGCTCATTCAACGCGATCGGAGCGGCGTAACGAAAAATATGAGATGCTTTGGAGCGGATTTCTCTCTTCTTTTTTCTCGATAAGAAAATGCTATTGCCTTGGAGCGGCTTTCTTTGTTCTTTTTCTCAACAAGGCAAAAATGCTATGCCTTGGAACGGAAATTTGAGTGTAAAAATGGGGGTCCCCTCCGCGGCACACACCCACTATGCATTATATACTGAGTGCCCCCCCCCACCGGGTGGGTAGCAAATCCTAGGTACTTAAACAAGTACAGCCATATTTTATTGTTATGTCACCGGTCCTTCGATCGGTCGTCGGTTTTACCTTCACACATCATTTTTGGTTTAGTACGACCCCACCTTCCACACCTCGCGCAAATCGGACTCTAAACACCTTTATAAAACATTTTCATTTTGTTTGATCATGGACCCCCGGGGGGGCACTCGACCAAAAGAGTAGTGGGGATGTGCCGAGGCGGGCGAGGCAAAAAACGGGGGCCTTGGAGCGGGCTTACTGTAAAAAAGAGGGTCCTCGGAACGGGCTTCGGAACTACAAATGTTTGTGAAAACGGGAGTCCTTGGAACGAATCTCAAGCGTGTGAGTGCGTATATGCATCCCTAAAATGGGGGCAATTGTGCATGGTGCAGCTAGCGCGGCCTCCGCCGGGTGCGCTCGAGCTGAAGGCGATGGTCGAAAAGCGCTCTACGGCCGCTTTTCACCAAAAATTACAGCTCCTTGTAGCAGATCAATGCGACCGGATTGGCGTAACGAAAAATTATGCGAAGCTTTGGAGCGGATTTCTTTCTTCTTTTTTTCTCGATAAGAAGAAAATGCTATGCCTTGGAGCGGCTTTCTTTGTTCTTTTTTCTTAATAAGACAAAAATGCTATACCTTGGAACGCCTTTTGGGTGTAAAAATGGGGGTCCCCTACCGCGGCACATACCCACTATGCATTATATAGGCCTACTGAGTGCCCCCCCCCCCCCGGGCATGGACCTACTAGCATGGTTTGATCATCCCGGAAATTTGACCCTTAGCACGTAACTTTCCGCACACATTCGTAATTCCGAAGCTTCGTTCTTCCGAAGGTTCGGATTTTCCAAAGGTTCGATGTTCCGAAGGTTCGTATTTCCGAAGGTTCGTGATTCCGAAGGTTCGTTTTAGTCCGAAAATAAAATGAGGTTCGTAATTCCAAAGGTTCGCTAATCCGAAAACGAAATGAGGTTCGTCATTCCGAAGGTTCGTTAGTCCGAAATATAAATGATTAACGAACCTTATTTCGTTTTCGGACTAACGAACCTTCGGAACAACGAACCTTAATATGACAAAATATTGGAATAGTTTTTAAAATCACTTAAGGCCTGGTCACACCGCCCGAGCGTTGTTTGAGCGGTCGTGGAGCGGAGAGAAAAAATCATCGCCACTCGCTACCGTTCACCATTTTCGATTTCGATTGTTATTTTTTTGTTTTCGATTTTTCCCCAATTTTGTGAGCGAAATTCGGCTCTCTGTCCCTACCGCTCCACGACCGCTCCAACAACGCTCGGGCGGTGTGACCATGCCTTTACGATCAGCCAGGCATGCATTAAGTCTTTTGTTAACCATGCGATAGCTTCTGTGGGAAACCGGTGAAAACACGTTTATTTAATGAAATTGTGGAAATACAAGCATTGTTTCGAGGGAACATATTTTTTTTTACTTCTTGACCATTTTTTGTGATTAAGGTATCAAATAAAAGAGCAGATTTCGAACTTTTGATGATGACGTCATTAATCCTCATTATCTTATTAATCAATTAATTTGTGTTCACCATTTTGTTACCAAATATAGAGTAGAAGTTGCTGAAGAGGAAAAAAAAACTTTTATGAGTGTGTCATTTTCCATGTTCATGTAAATTATGCAAATGAGCTTAACGGTCTCCAATTACCTACACTTACCCTACCCCCAGCCAAATGAGTTTTTGGTAACCTTTCTTCAAATTGAGCGAAATTCGACCCTCTCTTCCCTACCGCTCCACCACCGCTCCAACAACGCTCGGGCGGTGTGACCATGCAGGCCTTAAACATGTTAAAGGAGAATGAAACCATTGGAACAAGATAGCTTGTGTGAAAACAGAAAAATCAAAGAATAAGAACAAAGAAAGTTTGAGAAAAATCGGACAAATAATGAGAAAGTTATGACCATTTGAATATTGCGATCACTAATGCTATGGAGATAGCAAATTGGCAATGCGACAAAGATGTGTGATGTCACTTGTGAACAACTCTCCCATTACTTTAGTATAATATATTTCACTTGAATTGCCTCTTTTATCACATCTATCCATAGATCATAATGTTCTTTCTACATGAGGGCATGTAATACATATTTTTAAGAATACATCATGGATAAAGATTTTGTATCATCATAAGAAAAAGCAAAAAGAGACATTTTGAGGGTATTTTATAGTCCACCAAAGGGAAAGTTGTTCATCAGTGACATCACACATCCTTGTCGCACTGCCAATGGGAGGATCTCCATAGCATTAGTGATTGCAATATTCAAATGCTAATACATTTCTCATTATTTGTCCGATTTTTCTCAAACTTTCTTATTCTTATTCTTTGATTTTCTGTTTCTACACAAGCCTATTTGTTCCAAAGGTTTCATTCCCCTTTAATGTAAAGAATAAAAAGTAAGGGACCAACGAGTGATCCTTGGGAAACGGATCCCTTTTGAAGGAAAAAGTGATTTTTCTTTGCCCTTTTTATTCATGTTTTAATATGAATTTCAACTTTTTTGGGTATCATAAGAGCGACTAAAAATCTATACATTGAGACAAAAAAAATCAAATTTTATGAAAAAAATGAATCTAACCCCCTTTGCAAATGAGCTCTTCAGAAGAGTTTGTTTGCAAAAAAGGTCAGATCAACTTGTGAAATGGACAGAACATTACCTGGTCATATCATGCTTGAAATCCATCCACAAAAGCTGTATCTCTCAGAAGACAGTTTTATAACTCGTATTGCTGAACATAATCATGTTGAGTGGTCGGAGTAGACACTATAATGTACAAAGACCCAGCCCCGTGCATCTCATAAATTATTCCTCTTCAACTGCATGTCTTGTAGGGCTTCAGCTGCGCTGGGTACCGCGTCTAACAAAGGATTACGATTGATCCAATTAACTACAACTGTGGAAGGCCAGCAATTAAAGAAAAATGTTTTCTGAAATGATGTAATATCATACATTCATTATTTTCTTAAATTCAGTTTTGTTAAAACAAAGAAAATCATGTTCGGGGGGGGGAATATGACACCGTTGGATTTCCATATATAGTTTCAGATGATTAGCCTGGGCTCCGTAACACAGAGATTAGCGATCAATCGCTAAATGGACTGGCCAATAAAGATCAATGTTACAGGCGCATTCGGTTTAGAATACTGACCAGGAACCAATCAGTGTAGTTCGTTCATAATTTATTTGCAAACCTTTGTGTTATGGAGCCCATATCAATCGTATAAGGCCGGGCCCTGGTGACATTACATTTATTCTCCTGTGATACTTGGTCCTTTCTTATTATAATATTTTGTAGGGCATATACTAGAGGAAGGGTTGTAATAAAATTTTCGTTTCAAACTGATACAAAGATAATTGAATTATTATTATTATTATTATTTATTTCGGCAATGAAAATTATGAGAAATTGGTATACAGTGTAGTACAACACAATAATAAACATAACAGAGTATAGATTGAGCACCCACTGGACTGACAGGGTCAAATAAAGTTAACTGAATTACTGTAGTCAATAAAGACCATTTGACCCTATCCAGTGGGTGCTTACATAAAACAGAAGCGGATAAAAGAGTGAGTATGAACAAAAAGGTTTAAGATCAATTATAATAGAATAAAATAACATTGGTCTACTTGATAACGCTTCATCTTAACTTAAAATATCGAAATTAGCTATTTAAATAAATAAATAATGAACTCGTGCAAGGGTGAATATGGTCATTCATTAGGCATAAAAAATTTCCCTTAGTTCATTTGTCCATGAAATAAGTGAGTTTACAACCACCCCAGAGCGCAAACTTGCCAGCAATTCATCCCAGTAACGGGGAAAAGAATTGATGGCTGATAGGTGAAGTCGATTTGTTCGCGCGCGGAGGTGGTTGAACTTCACGACCTCCAAATGCCGACTGTTAATCACAATTAATCACAACAGAACATCTAACTGCATCACAACATCACAAGGAAAGACTTACGAATCACTAATAAACAAGACCAAATGATACAGGAGAAATGAGGTGTGACCCACTCCAATAAAAAAATATGGTTTATTTTGTTTTGGATGTTAGGATTTATGTTCGGTTCAATGTGCAGATTTTCGATCTTAGTAATTGTCACCGCCTGGAGCAAGTGTCGTGGAACCCTGGCTCAAATCCCAACTGATATTCAACTTCTCTATGTAATTCGGTAATAAACAGATGTCGTTAGACAAAATAGAAACAATTATCAGTTTGATTCAACATTATTTCTTTAAATACAAAACCTGCATGTTATTCATGTTGCATGTAATATAACGTACAAGAAAAGTAAACATGGTAAAAACAGATCAATATTTACTAGCAATATACAACCAGTGGAATATCAAATAAGGCGAGAAATTTGATGAGAAAGCAAATTAATGCTTTTTCACGCCAAGGGAAACCCCCCTCCATGTAACTTCCTTGTCATATTATAGCCTTTGGTTTCTCCCACTCAAATTCACCAGGGGCCGCGGAACCGTGCACAAAAACGTAAAAATGACCATGGGCTCTGTTACCATGGTTACACAAGTTTAATGTTTGCAATCAATCGCTAAATACCAATGACCAATCTAGATCATCGTGGCACGCGCACTATTTAACATACTTACCGGGGACCAATTGGTGCGGTTCTTTCATACATGCAAATAGAATATATCGGAAACCTGGTAGTGATTTTTTGCATGGTCAGTCCCCCCCCCGGCCCCCTTCAAAACCGTTCCTCGATCGGCCCCTGTTTACGCATGACGGCAGGATATAGTCTAAGAGGGCGCGGGCTTGGTCATCATAAGACCACATCGATTTCATAAAAATCATTATTTTTAATATTACAATTTACATTTTATATATTTAAGATTTCTGAATAAACTAGGGCCCGTTTCTCAACACCTGGACAAGTTAGTCATATCTTTATCCACCAACCATGCACGGAGTTACTGGTTCCAATCTTACTAAACCCGTTTCTCGAAAGGCTTCCTAACTAAAATACCTAGATATCGATATTATCGGTAAAAAGAGCAGACGAGACGTAGCCTTAGTCACAAAATAGCATAATTTTCAAAAAGAAAAATTATAACAAAATTGCAAATATTGTGATGAATTGGGAATTTCATCTTTTAAGAATAATAGCACAGGTATATTATACACCATACATACTTAGACCATGAAGACTTGAGCATTCAATTGCTGAGAAAATGGAATTATGAATAATTGATCTCGTGACTAAAAAATCACATGTGGACGTTGAGATGGGTACCCCCGGGATATCCAATTTTAATAGTTTACGAAAGTAAAACCATAACGGTTTTTGTTGTAAAATGATGATAATTATACGATATTTTACGATTCCAAACATCATCAAAATATAGTTTAACAATTTTCTTTTAAATCTTAGATACTGAAACTTACTATTTGACAAATTCTATGCATAAATTAGAGATAGAATTTATCAAAATGTTAATAGGGGTCTGAAAACGACAAATACGAGTCCATTTATGGATGGCCTGACGTGGTAGAATCTTTATCAAATAAATTATTTCACTATTTCAAAATGAATGGTTTTGTGGAGTATTACCAACAGTTTTTGTAGATTCTTTGTATTACAATGATCATAGAATGCATTATCCAACTTGTTTTTTGATGTAATTTCAACATCTTTGATTGATTACGTAAGATTATAATTTTCTCATTTCTAGGCACTTTTGCATATCATAGTCTACCCACGTGATGCCACTACGTCATTAAGAAAGAAGTTGTGACAGGTTCGGACCGGGGTACGGAGGTGTCATAAATATTTAGTGAGGTTGTTGTACCCGATCTTGGTAAAGAGGGCTTCGTGAAACGGTTAGCGGACAAGTAGCTCACTATCTCCGATTTAGTCAAGAAGTTAGACTTATGACGGTGTTGAGAAACGGGCCCCTGGAGAAATTTGAAAATTATAATATTACGTAATCAATCATAGAGGTTGAAATTACTTCCCAAAACAAGTGGGATAATGCATTCAATGATCATTGTAATACAAAGTAACCATGAAAACTGTTGGTAAAACGCCACAAAACCATTCATTTTGAAATAGTAAAATAATTTAATCGATAGAAATTCTACCACGCCAGGCCATCCATAACTGGACTTGTATTTGTCGTTTTCAGACCCTACTGACATTCGGATAAATTCTAATCATTCTCTAATTTATGCATATAATTTGTCAAATCGTAAGTTTCGGTATCAAAGATTTATGAAAAAAGGTTAAACTATATTTCGATAATGTTTGGAATCGTAAAGCATTGTATAATTATCATAATTTTACAAATAAAACCGTTATGGTTTTACTTTCGTAAACTATTAAGATTGGATATCCCGGGGGTACCCATCTCAACTTCCGCATTTGATTTTTTAGTCATGAAATAAATTACTCATAATTCAATTTTTCAGCAATTGAATGCCCCAGTCTTCGTGGTCTAAGTATGTATGATGCATCATTTACCTGTGCTATTATTTTTCAAAGATTAAATTCCCAATTGATCACAATATTGACAATTTTGTCATAATTTTTCCTTTTGAAAATTATGCTATTTTGTGACTAAGGCTACGTCTCGTCTGCTCTTTTTACCGATAGTATCGATATCAAGGTATTTTAGTTAGGAAGCCTTTCGTGAAACAGGTTTAGTAAGATTGGAACTAACTCCGTGGTTGGTGGATAAAGATATGACTAACTTGTCCAGGTGTTGAGAAACGGGCCCCAGCTGCATGGTATTATTGGCCGCTCTCTATGCCGTCAGTGATTTGTGGAGAGCAAGACATACTGTGACCAAATAGGCCTAGTATATTCCATGGTGATATATGTATCGAATGACCTAACAAAGGATAGTAGATAAACGTTGGTTTTGAAATAAGAAATTGAATAGAAAAATGACATTTACATAATTATTTCTAAATATTTCATAGACAATTTTTTTTATGAAAGAACCATGATTTCTTTCGTGCTTTTTCCGCCACAAGGTGGCGCTAGAGAAGACTGGAAAAAAACATTGCGCAATTGCAAGCAATTATCCTTGTTGTCATCAGCTAAATTTAGATTTGCCCTTGGTATTTATTGTTTCACTGCTAATGGGAAATGGCATTTATTTCTGAGAGCTGGTAAATTGATATTGCATATCCAGGTTATATATCAGGTGAGTTTTGAGCACCGATTTGCGTTATTTATGTTATAAATCACATTTAAAATGTAAATGATGATCAAAGAAAAACGTGAACGAGAGATCGAATCGCTATCGGGAGGGACTGAATGAATTTCTGCCGCGGCTGCGTCGGCTGGCCATGAGTAGCTAGGTGCGGTAGCTACGGCGGCTGGTCGTGTATGTGCCCGTAACCTGGCAGCAGCTTAATAAAAATAAAAGCATTAATAACGGCTGGGCCTGGGGCCAGCCACGGAGGTAGAAATAACTTCTTTCTGTTACCTGCATGGGCCAGCTTAAACTACCCAATGCATGTCACCTCTGTTAGCCTCTTCAAACATGTCAAACAAGAGGTACAGGACTACCATGACTACACAGAGCATCCTGCTTCACAGAGCTACCAAGTCTCACGCATTATGCGTGAGACTCAAGCATTTTGGACTCTTGTTCATCCCCTCAAATCTCTGTCTCACGCAACTATCACAGCCTATCCCCATATACATTGTCATTGTACACAATGTCTTTGATCTCACTCAGATTCACAGAAAATCTCATGCATAGCTGGTCTTTGAACTTGGCATCTCTGGCTTCACTAAGAGAGGAGCATGGTTTTTTAGCTGCACTTATAGTAGTAAATTTTTAGTATATTTTAAAATGGCACTGTACATACAATGTACTCCACACCAGACCTGCCAAATATAGTACGGCAATACACCAGTCGGTGGACTGTACTTTATCAGAAGAAGAAGAACGTCTACGGCGTCTCGGCCGCCTATGTTTAAAAAAGAGAATCCCACAGACTCTGCCTGGACCCATTCATTCTATGAACAAGGTTATGTTTATGATATGGCCTGGACCCTGCCCCTGGTTGATCAGATGTTGAATAGATCATGTAGATTGCAGTGGCCAGTGCACAATGCTAGTATTTTTATGTTATCACAATGCTTATTTATATAGGTCACATAACAGAATTTTACTTGATTCAATCAGACTCACTAGCAAATGTTGTCTTGATCAGTTTGACAACATTTTTTTCTTTTCTTTTTCTCAAGCCTGAAACCTCATTATGATTATCTTGTCATGATAGTGGTGCTTGATAAGATAGACCAGAAATATAAGATTTCCAATAAAAGTGCATTTTTCTTTTATTCTTGGGTCAGCATTCGGGGGCAAAAAGAAGTCGTTTACAGGAATGGGAAATTTAAAAAGTGAATGTATGTACTGCTGATCCTGGATGGAGCTGGATCCTTAGGACCTGTCCCATATTGTGACAGCTTGACAGAGCTCTGCCATGCTTCTAGAAGATGATACTAATACAATGTTGCTTACTGTCTGACTCATAATGATGACGTGGATTACCTTTTAAAGTTCTCAGCGACAAAAAGTCAAAGAGTTGTCAATGACTGGAACAATCTTACTGAGTCACCGCACCTAGTCTAAATACATTCAAAAGACTATTGGACATTCATTGGTCCAACCTTCACTATGTAGCACGTGATCCAACTCTTTAGCGTACCCTCAAAGCTGTATCGTCTGTAATTCCCTAAGAAGAAGCGAACGAAAGACTTACAGGACTACCTGCTCTTCCGTATATTGCTGATGATGCTGAAAATAAATAATAGATATATGTTGTATTTGTTTGTTTTCTTTTCCTGTTTTGCAGGTTTTGTGGTTGGCAAGACTGAGATCATGGCAGGAGTTGACTGCAGTGAGGACTCACTGTCTGATGACATACAGGGAGAATTAGAAGTCTTAAGATCAATCTATCAAGGAGAAGGAGAGTTTGCCATGGAAACATGTTGCCATGGTGATGACACTAAATCAAACTATGTATGTGAGGTCATCATAACACCATCTGACATGCCGCTAGGATTAAGTTTCTCATTACCAGGTATGTCAAGGTCACCTAGATCTAGGTTTATTGTGATTGGTGGAAAGATTCAAGATGTATTTTATAGGAGAAACTTTCAGCCTAATAACTTGTTTTTATGTACTTCAGGACCGAGTTTCTCTTGAAATATTCACCATTTTGATGCAAAGAGTCTTTATAATGTATCTTGAATTACTTCATTTCAAAGCAACAAAAGGCATGTTTTTAGAACGTTTTGGGAGATTGATAGGTGGTTTCAGGTGGGAGAATGGCCAAAGAAGGTATGGAAGTGCGCAGTTTGACAAGAATGGTCAATTCTTGCACCTGCTTGTGTAAAGACGTCCACTGTGAGAGCAAATTTAAAGGTCAAGTCCACCTCAGAAAAATGTTGATTTGAATCAATAGAGAAAAATCAGACAAGCACAATACTGAAAATTTCATCAAAATCGGATGTAAAATAAGAAAGTTATGACATTTCAAAGTTTCGCTTATTTTCAACAAAATAGTTATATGAACGAGCCAGTAACATCCAAATGAGAGAGTCGATGATGTCACTCACTCACTATTTCTTTTGTTTTTTATTGATTGAATTATACAATATTTCAATTTTTACGAATTTGACGATTAGGACCTTCTTGCCCGAAGCACAAAATGTTAAAATAATGGAATTCCACGTGTTCAGGGAGGAATGAAACTTCATTTCACATGACAATGATGAGAAAATAAAAATATTTCATATTTCATATAATAAAATACAAAAGAAATAGTGAGTGTGTGATGTCATCAACTCTCTCATTTGGATGTAACTGGCTCGTTCATATAAATATTTTGTTGAAAATAAGCGAAACTTTAAAATGCCATAACTTTCTTATTTTACATCCGATTTTGATGAAATTTTCTGTTTGTTGAATTTTTCTCTTTTCATTCAAATCAAGTTTTGTTGGGGTGGACTTGTCCTTTAAAGACGTTTCACAACTCAATCGTGTTTAATGTCAAAGGTTGTCAAATCTGAGCTGATCACATTTATAAACGCATCTTGTTCGATGTTTAGACTTTTCTCCAACTCATCCTTGGAAATGTTCACTTTTACGACCAGGAATGTACATGTAGGACGTTGAACACACCCTTTTTTATTTATCATCTTGACGTTTTGTAATCACTTATTCAATCATGATTCATGTTTAAATTTGAAAGCAGATATATTGAACACACCTTTGGATGATCCATTTGATCCACTCTGTCATTAGTATTGACTGAAAAAAAAAGCTGAGATTTACAATGTAAAAATGTATTGGTTATTTGTGTCAAGTCTGATTCTTATGTAAATCCCCGAGGGGGGGGGCCACTTCCATTCACGAGTGGATACCATGCGCGACCATGGGGTCTCGAAAAGCACCCTAAACACGTAATTTCCATATTCTGAAAATGCACCCCTGAACAAGTATTGGCGTGTGAAACCCTACCCTTAACAAGTATTGGAAACAAAACGATACTCTTGGCACATATTCCCTGAAATGAACCCCTAAACAAGTATAGGAATGTTTTATTGTTACGGGTCCTTCGGTCGTCGGCTTTACCTTATTTGGTTTAGTACGACCCCACCTTCTACACCTCATGCAAATCGGACTCTAAAACGAAGTGTTGGGGCAAAAAGGACATCCTTTATAAAACATTTTATTTTTGTTTTATCATCCCCGCAAATTCGACCCTAAACACGTAATTTTCCTAGCGAAATAGAACCCTTTTTTCATTATTTTTGTGTTTTTGACACCCTTATCACGTTATCGTGTCCTATCGTGAAAAAGACATCCTTTTTACATGTTTTTGGGGTCGCGCATGGTATCCACTCATCAATGTAAGGGCCCCCCCCGGGTGTAAATCATGTTTTTTTTTAAATTACGAACTCTTATTACAGGATATAGACTAATATTCACTGTCCTTGTTTTGTTTTCATAGGAACATACCCACAGATCAGCCCTCGGATTGAGATGGTTTCCCTGCCTGAATCCATCTCACAAGATAATATTGCCGTCCTCCTGGTTTACCTCTATCAGATTGCCAAAGAGAATGCTGGGATACCTCACCTTTATTCAGTGGTTGAGGGCGCCAAACAGTGGATTAGGGATCACCTTGAAGATCTTCACCTTGACTCTTCTTCAACTTGTTCAGGTGAGGATACATGTATTTAGTATTGTGGCTTGACTGGCTTCTTTAGTTGGTTTAAACTCTATAGATTCATCGAACCTTGATAAAACTCTGTAATGTTAAAAAATGTAATTTGGTCTACTTCCATTTCAGGTTGGTTTCTTCACACATGGTCTAATCCTAGCTCTTCAAACAGTTCATCTACTATCCAATTAGCCATTAAACTTCAGGCAAAAAGAACTGTCCATGAGGTTATTTTAAACAATGTCTAAACAAAGCAAGCCTTTTGGATTAATTATGTACTAAGAGCAATAAATTGAAAATGCTACATCACATAGGGTGCATTGTCAAATCTTCATTGAAGATTTTTGATGTAGGATGTATTATTTTGTGCTCACTCTTCAAAATCTTTGTAATAAGCTTTTAAGAGGAGATGGATTTGTTTTCAAAGTCAGCGTGTAATATTCACTTGTATGCTTATGTTTACTGTTATGCTTATATTTACTGTTATTTTCATTTTTTGTACCAATGTTTAAAATGCTGACACATCACAACGTAATTATGAATATAATGTTAGATAGGCTACATCCATCTTCAATTTATTATCATGAATATCTCTATCTATACATTTTTATTCTACAGAAAGTGATTGGGGCAGCATAGCTGACTCTGACACCAGAGATAAGGAGAAGAAGAAAGAAATGAAGAAGAATAAAGGCAAGAAGCAGGATGATACTCCTCAGTTTGGGCGGGATACTAAGAAGCCTCCTATGAAGACTGCTACTGATGTCATCTCTCGTATTCAGTGGGACAAACAGTTGAACCCAGAGCACTTCATAGTCGGTTACCTTGACCGCTTCATCGGGGTCGTGGAGCAGCCATTCCTGGCATTCTATTGGGGAGACATCGCTGAAGTGGACCATCTAACCCTAGCCATCCCCCGGCATCGCATCCAGTATTTCAAGTACAAAGACGAGGTGGTGTGGGATAAGAGAATACGGCTGGACAACGTGTTTGGATCGCTAGGAAGCGGACTCACGGTGGTGGACGTGGTGCAGAGGTATGCCAAGGAGAACGACACGGAGCGGAATGGTGGAAGCGAAAAGGAGGTGAATGACCTGGCAGATGTAGAAATGGATGATGATGGAGAGAGGATGGTCATGAAGGATGGGAGAGTTCAGAGGAGGAGAATAGATAAATCACGGCCTAACTATTTCATAGCAATACAAATTAGTAATGAAGATATCAAGGCTGGGGTGAAACAGATCCAGGATCACATGACCAGTATAGATCCTCTTATTTCATCATACCTGACTTCTCTCTCACATCTTCATGTAACACTCTGTATGCTCCAACTTGCCTCAAAGGCACAGATAAACACCGCCCTCTCTGTTCTGAAAAACATCCAACCTGAACTCACATCGATGCTTCTTCCTGTCACTATGATGAGGTTCCAGGGAGTTGACTCATTCCATGATCGCATCATGTATTCCCCAACAGAGGCAGATCACGCTCTTGAGAAAATGACACATTTCTTGCGAACGTCGCTCTCCAAAGCTGGCCTGAGCTTAATAGGAACTCGAGATGAGTTTGTCCCCCATCTCACCATCATGAAAATGGCTCGTGAAGAAGCGAATGGCCATCCCATTTTTACCTCTGACCTAAAATCTAAGTTTTCTGAGGTGCACCTAGGAACTCAGGTTGTTGATGCTATCCATTTGTGTTCCATTGATGATAAACCAGCTCATGATAGATTCTACTATTCATTAGCCAAGGTTGATTTGAATGAGTAGATTATTACAGACAATTCTGTGTAAAGCCTTTGGATACATATTAAACACATTTATTTTGATAATGTAGTGATGTGATACTAGTAGTACTAATGTCTCTTCATCAATCTTTGTAAAGCTTGATCATCTTTTGAAACGATTTGTGATGTCTGTTATCTCATGAAGAGGCCAATTCCCTTACTTAGGCACAAATAATAATAATAATAATAATAATAGGTCCATTTATATAGTGCAGCTACTATGTGCATATACTCTACTGCGCTTTGATAATTGGTATCATATTATTACCCCGGCTGTAGCTGAGCCGCCATATTAATAGGCGCTAAAGCGTTCAAGGAAAAATCCTACCGGGTACCCATTCACCTCACCTGGGTCGAGTGCAGCACAATGTGGATAAATTTCTTGCTGAAGGAAATTACGCCATGGCTGGGATTCGAACCCATGACCCTCTGTTTCAAAGTCCGAAGACTAATCCACTGGGCCACAACGCTCCACAACCCTAAATACCACCAGTCCTTGCTTAGTTTTTAACCTTGGTGCTGATAAAGATAGAATGCCAGTTATTGTAACAATTTTAAATTTATTCACACTGTCTTTTCTAAAAGCACACATGTGTAATTGCAATTTTCTGAGTGTGCGCGATGAAAGAAACATAATTATACATAAATCTGTCTAGTTTATGGTTTTATACCATGATGGCATAATTGAAACCTCTTTTGAAAATACAGACCACGAAGTTCAGCTATATAACTACAAGATATAGATCTGCAATGGTTTGGCACTAAGTTGTCACTTAGTTTGACAAAATGTTTTCGCTTGCTCAGCAAGAGCACCCATAATTATAATTTTCCATGTATTTTGGCTCACAAATTTTAATCATTCTTACTTAGCATGTATTGTGGATGGAGAGATCCATATCCAAACATTTCATAAATAATCATATGATATAAAAAAATATATACATATACAGTGCTGGCCATTTGTAGGATTTTAAAAGGGAAAGTAACACCAAATAGGATTTTCTCCTAGAAATGGGATTCTTTTAACTTGTAAAAATTATGATTTTGGGTGTGACTATGTTTTCAAGATTTTAACCCAAAATACATGTAGGATTTTAGGCTTGAAATAAGATGGAAGTAGAGAATAGTATTTTTTCACAATTAAGGTTGGCAGATGTGTAAATGGCTTAAATTTGAATATTTATGTTTTATTCATTTAATCATTATTCATGGTTTTATTTGAATTGAGAATTGTTGGTACACAATAATACCATTAGAGGTATTGTAGATAAGTCTATGGATGGGTAGATATGAATTCAGGGATTCAAATGCTAATGCAGCACTCATATATCTTACCAAGACACATATCTATTATTGCCACTCACCACCCAGGTGTTTTATCCAGTACTGTGCATACAAATTGATAATTATTTGAATATAAACTTTTTTATATTGAAATACTTCGTCAGATTGAATGGAAATCATGTGATGACAATCGAATTTGATTGTAAATAATTCTTTGCTGCAACTACATTAATTTAGTTTTAAGCATATTATATTGAGACATTAGAGAAAGAGGAGTGGGGTTATTATTTACTGAATGTTATATAATATTTTGTTGCATTAAAAAGTCGCTGACCTCAGTCACATCCCAACATTTCCTTCATTCTTCTAACCAAATAACACATCTATTTTTTCCCATTGTAAAAAAAATCAGGTTTTTAATTTGATTTTATGGCACATTTCCACCCTCCTTGGACCCATGTTGTTTAGTCTGCCTAATCATATTAATAATGGTTAGCAGATGTAACCAACAATATTGTGTAGAAATGTACCATGACTAGTTTTTAGGTTACACTTCGTAATTCCGAAGGTTCTTTATTCCGAAGGCTCGTAATTCCGAAACACGCAAATTGCCTATACCTCGATGTTCGTTAATCCAAAAACGAAATAAGATTTAATGTTCCGATGGTTCGTTAATCCGAAAACGAAATAAGATTTAATGTTGTGAAGGTTCGTTAGTCCGAAAACGAAATAAAATAAGGTTAGTTAACCATTTAGTTTTCGGACTAACGAACCTTCGGAATTACGAACCTCATTTCTTTTTCGGATTTACGAACCTTCGGAATTACGAACCTTCGGAAATACGAACCTTCGGAATAACGAACCTTCAGAATATCCGAAACTTCGGAGTAACGAAGCTTCGGAATTATGAATGTTTGCGAGTTTTTAAGCTGGAAATGTGATGTGCAATTTGATCATAATTCTTCACATTTTGGTAATGTAGATGTTGTTTTGATGAAGTGTTATGAGTTGTGTATCAGCCCTTATATTGATAGATATGCATGAATATTTTAGAGATAATTTTCTTAATACTCATTTTTACACTCCAAATCATTATCATATGATGCCACGTCTTTCACGTTTTGAAGAATAAAAGAGACACAAACAACTGTTAACATTGTGCAAAGTACAGCTTTATTTGATCACATTAGTCATTTATATATAAAATAAGAAGTGGGTACATTCTTATTGTGCATACAATATCGTACAATGAAACTATGGTATTTGGTGGGAAAATCTTTATCACTATCGAACTGCAGGTCAAGTATTAAACAATGCAAAGAGTATACAATAAGTTTTTATACTGTTTTAAAAACACACTGAATACATTGACACTATATCAATATGATGACATGAGAAAGTTAATAGAAGAAAGGGTCTGTGGAAATTAAAACACAATTTCATTGAAATTAAAGCACAATTTCATAGAAATTAAAAAGTAATGATTCAGTGAAGACACAAGTAACACAAAATGGCAACTTTTGTGACCGACCAAGAAATGCGATATCCAAGTTAGTTGAAATGATCGTAGTTTGCATTTCTTTTTAACTTTATGTTTGTGGGACAAGATGGCCCTTTTGTTCGCTTCCAGTTATAAAAAAAGAAAATATCATTGTGATCAAACAAATTAGAGCAGTATTGGATCTAATTACCCGTACTCTGGATTCCCAGTCTCTGCTTCTTTTAAAAACAAATACATGTCAGCGCAGATTTTCTGTAGAAATAAGGTAGATAAAAATATCAACAAAAGTAAATTTAAATTTCAACCTCCAGTATTAAAATTATAATTTAGTTCAAAATTTACACTGCACCATGATGATGATGATGATGGTGATGATGATGATGATGATGACGGTGATGATGGTGATGATGAATGATGATGGTGATGATGATGATGAATGATGATGGTGATGATGATGATGAATGATGGTGGTGATGATGATGGTGAAGATGGTGATGATTGTGATGATGAATGATGGTGGTGATGATGAATGATGATGGTGGTGATGATAGTGATGGTGATGATGATGACGGTGGTGGGGATGATGATGATGATGATATTGATGATAATGATGTTTATAATGATGAATAAGATATTCTGTAACAAAATGGGGTTTTGGTTGATTTGGCGTTTGGCCCTGACTCCATGGAGCTTTCTTGCTCTATTAAAATACATGAACCCAGTGCAACCAATATCTGAGCAAGTTTCGATGAAATGCAAACTACTGCCACAGTGACACAGCATGTGTCACTGTACACAAAAATATGCAACAATTAACAAGTATCAATTTTCATAAAACACTCCTAGATATGTCAAAAATGCGCCCCCATTACATTCAGGGTAGCTCCCCAATGAACAGTGGAGTACGTTGGAGGAAGGGGGTTGGCTTGGGGCGCTTCTCCACCCCCCCCCCCCAAAAAAAAACATGACTAAGTAAAACAAGAGAAAATGAAAGAGAGAAGGTTGAAATATATTGTTTGAATACCATGTAAAAATCTATCACAAAATTTGATTTTTGCATTTTATCTCGAAATATTGGCCCGCTTGCTTCGCTCGCTTGAGGGGGTCATATCTGACCCCCTCAACAATTTTGGCTCATTATGCCACTGCCAATAAATGATATCAATATATGATAATGCTTAGCTCGACAATAATGACTAATAATCAGTTGAGATTGTCAATCTTCAAACATGACACGATAAAAATCATTAAAATATCAAACCCTATTAGAGCCGTATGTATCACTTTCTTTTTCTCTAAGTGTCATATGCCTCGAACAATGTTGAAAGATAAATAAAAAAAATAGAAATATAATATTTCCAAACAGATTATTGTTTTATGAAAGGAAATATCAGACGTTTTATCTAACAGTTAACATCGGAAATGTGCTTATTAGCCAATGAAATTCGATTAGGGTAGTCGTCGGGACTGAAAACTTGTCAGACGGAAATTTTGAGAACACACTCCCAGTTTGAGAAGAATAAAAGTAGTACTGATTCGATAACAAGGAGTTTTCATTTCCACGGTGCATGACGGATTCAAGAACACAGTAAATGTATTGAAAATTCACGTCAAATGACAAAGAACAGCTGAAAGGTGTTTATCGAAACTTTGTGAACCGGAACAGCGGTTTCCTAAGCTTCGGAGCTGAAGAAAAAAGCGAAATATGTCTTTTGTCCAGGGCCTAGGACGAACCTATTGTTTTGATATATCAATTTTCGATAAAGGTCTTTTGGTTGTTTATTGTCATTAAGCATGAAGGGCATTTGATAATATATTTTCCATGTTCTTGTATCCGTCGTGAGTCTTGAAAACGACCACTCCCTAATAATAATCAAGGGTAAACAGAGTTAATAGTTTTAGTATTTGTAAGCAAGCAAACAAACAAACAAAAGCAAACATTTGATCAAGGAAAGTATTGGGCCTTGTGTCCTGAGAAAATGTGTTTTACCTATTCTGAATAACAATTTTGATAAAATATAGATGATAAACGGATTGAATAATTATTTTAAAAGTGGAATATATGGAAGTATAGGGAGATCTTGAGATCCTATGGCAAATAAACTAAGAGAGCGTAAATTATATTAATCATATACTCGAATGATCGATACAACAGAACATAATGGATTCAATATACAATTTTATAAAATAATCTAAGAAAAAATATCAGCGAATGAAATTTTTACTAAAAATGAATAATAATAAATCATTGAGCTTAGATTATTCCGGAAGACACCATTTACTGAAAGAAAATAATTGAGTTTTCGTCCAACATTCAAATCTCACTAAAATGTCGATTCTTTCAGCAAAATAGTCGATTTTTTAATTAGAAGACATGCATGCAGTGCCTCTCAAAAAATGTATTGTTTTATTTTAAAGGAAATATAAACAATTTTAATACGTATCTTATGATTTGTTTTTTTGATTGCATATTAGGAGCCTACAAAAGCTATTTGTGTCCTTATGTCATCAGCCATGTTTATACCAACAAGAAAAAACGGTGTAGATATTTATTTTTGACGGGAACCCGACAATATTAAAATCCACATTACACCATCCTTTATTTTTTGTTCATATCATCAACACAATAGCAGTTTTAAGAATATGGAATATATATCAATATCATTAAATATAAAGCAATGATAGTTTCCATTTCTCGAACTCATGAAAGGCACATTAGCTTTTTTTGTACTTAACACATCGGAGGGTAAATAACAGTGGAGTCCATTTATGTAGAGTAGCGACATGAGAGTTCTGCAAGTTCGGCGCCCAAAATGGCGTTCACAATAATTCTATTCCAGACACATAGGCCCGTATTTTGAAGTCAGGTTTAACTTAGACCATGATCTAACTGTGCTAAAATTATAGGAAGCTAACAGTGTCAAAATTGTTATTAAATTGTATGTTTCTTATGTTTACTGTGCTCTTTCCCGATTTATCGATGGTGAAGACAATCATCTATTCATACTTCCTAGACAATTATGAACGATTTGAGAGCCAAATGAGCTGAAATATGGTATCTCTACTGTTAGTGATTTATGTAACAATAATTGGCTATCCATATAAAACCACACTTTTAAACCTGAGGTTAAGTTAGACCCGACTTCAGAATACGGGCCATATGTTCTTGTCGCCCAAGAATAGAAAAGTTTCGTAACAGAATAATTTCTTGGCCCCAAAATGGCGTTTGAATCTCCAGGAGTCTTCGATTAAAGGGATTCTGCATTACAAAACCGCGAAGCACCATCTCTTTTAACCCTAACTTATCTAAGGGAGACGTTGTCAGTCCCCTCCCTCGTCATGGGTATTTCTCACAAGTTTTATCGAAATATAAGTTAATCATAGTGACTCGTTACTATTCATGTGTAGAAAGAACTGGAGAGCACCAACCCGTGGAAAAAGAGAACACTTGAATTTGTCGTGTATCGAACCAAAAAGAGTCAAATCATTTGTAAGTAAAGTGTACATGTATCAAATACATTATAGAATACACTCTGTATAATAAGGATTGTTATCATACTGATACGGTTGTTGTGAACGAAGATGAATCATAAAGTTTGGCATTATGCATCTCAACGAAAGACGATCGTCTCCAAGAAAACGAGGACGCATATGAATCTTCTGACTGTCTGTTGCTTGTATTCTGTGAGCCAGTGTATCCCTCGTCATCACTGCATCGTGAAGATTCCCCTGTAACCAGCGGCGCACTCCTAATCACAATAGTTCCATCAGGTTCGATGCCGTCGTTCTTCTGTTCGTATCTCGTCTGATGGTCACCATCGACATCGTCAATGGTCGCCTCCACCGCGTGGTTCACATTCATATTTTCATTGTAGTCGTCGTCGTAATGAAGCGGATTTTCAATGAGCGCGGGTGACGATCTTTTCGATGGGCTAGGATTAATGATATTGACAGTGACGTTGGCTCTGATGCCCGTTGCAAACCTTTGTGAGTTTCCAATGATTTGAGAGCGCATAGACTGGCCTTCGGGATCATTATTGAATCGCTTGCTGATCGTTCTCGGTAGAAGTCTGATGAAAGCATTGCGGAAGTCTTCTCTAAGTATGGAGTAAATTATAGGGTTACAGCATGGATTGATAAAACCGAACCAGGATGCGGCCGTGTTGATATAAAAGGGAACCGCTTCGTTGCTGATCTTTATAACTTTAATGAGTTTGGTGAGCGAAAATGGGGTGTTACAGATGATGTAAGCTAAGATCATCACCAAGATAGATCTGATAGCTTTATTAGAATAGAAACCTGAACTCTTTGGTTTTAATGTACTCTGCTTCTTTGTGTTCTGAGAAGCCAACGTGGACGTTTTCCCGTTGGTTTGTATATCCTGCTGTGTATAGTTGGGTTCGTCTTCATTCAACTCGACTGATGTAAGATCTGGTGATTGTTCTCGGCACTCTGCTGCTTCTTGTGGCGGTTCTGTCTCGCAGATGCGTCCAACAATCTGTGGTGGTGCGATCCTCTTGGCGTGTTCCTTTGCCACTTTGTAGATGCCAACGTAGCAGTAGAGCATCACCATTATCGGAGATGCGAAGCATATGACAAAGGCAGATGTGGTGTACGCTAGGATCTGTCTGTGATCACTCTCCCAGTTGACAGCGCAGATGATCTCGGCGTTGTCAAAGATGACCCATCGCATGATCGGAGGTGCCGCAGCGAAGATGAACCCGACAAACCATGTGCAAAGAACGAGCATTATGGCGCGACGGTGTGTCATCAAGGCTTGATACTTGAAGGGATGGACGACGTAGATGTGGCGGTCGACACTGATAAGGGCGAGGCTAAGCATGGAGACGATGATGAAGCAGTAGTTGAAGAAACATGCGACGTCGCAGAGGAAACCACCAAAGACCCAGTGATCGAACCAAACTGACACCAATGAGAAAGGCATCACCAGACTTGCACATCCAAGATCAGTGATAGCCAGATTGACGATGAAGACATTGGCTACCTGCAAATGACACGAGAAAGACGTAAAAAATTATCCATGGTTGCAATATTTTAATCATTCGTATGTACAACTAAATTCATTTTTAAAATCCATCAACTGAATGCTTATCTTTAGTTGGAAATATTTATTATAATTCTGCCCACACGGTATCACTTAACAAGTATCTTAAGTTAAAGGGTACGGGGAAAGGACTTTTTAAATTTCCTATCTATTATCTGGAAGAAAGTAACACTGAATCACTATTTTGGTTCAAATGTTTCATAAGTATTCACACCTTTTTTGTTAACTGAAGAGATAAAAAATATGTGACGAATTGTGACATGGCCGTTTGCATAGTTGCTGGGGGCAGGACACGTAAAACATAGAAGAAAAAACTTCAAAGCGAGTGAGCGAAGCGACTGATATTGACATTGTACGCTTTTTCATTTTCTAAAGTGAAATTGAATGATTCCGTGCATACTTTGGGTGAATTTCATGAAAATTTTCCGTATAAAAGGTAAGTTTTCAAAATTTCTGTGGGCAACTGCCCCCGATGCGTAAGACCGTAAAAGGTGGGAAATTAAAATTGCAAATTAAAATGACAAAATGGACTCATAAACACTGTCAGGGACTATCAAGATCAAATCAACGAAATATTTCACATCGATCCTTGACCCTTTTTCTTGCATCAACGTTTTCTAACAACAAATTCAGCATGTTCAAACGAGGTGAAGATCGCTGCGTCACAAGACAGAACGTGAGTGGAACCTCTTTGCCGTCACATGATACTGAAATGTGTGGAAAAGCCCCCGCACATCTTATGGCTGGTCCATGATCCCACTTTAACAAATTGCATTTTGCTCATATTTCTGAAAATGTGAATGAAACGTATCATTGTGGTCGAGGTTCAAATTAACTGTGAGAATACTAATATAACAAATTTTAATGATTGCGATCCTTTCATATTGGAGTAAATGCCAAAATTGGTTTCAAATCGTAGCAAATTATTAGGCTGCTATATGAAAATAATATGATAAATTCGTTTTTACAATTATTCTAATACAGATTATAGCATAGACGCAGATTTGAACATAAGTATTCGTATGGTTATTTAGAACTTAACACACTAAGATGCTCCATGTCTCAATATTTGCATCAAATTTTGCTACGTCTCATTCCAAAACCGGGTCGCAGACCAATCGTAAGGTGTGCGGTGGCCCTAAGGTACTTCAAAGTTTTCTTTTAGAATAACTCAAACTTTCAACAGATTGTTATAGAAAAAAATTGAAAGCACCAGTAGGAAGTTTTCACATTTACTATGGACACACTCTATACAACACATCGATTTCTTTGAAAATACAATTAAAATCACAATGGAGATCTTAGAGGCTTTTGTCGAAGGTTGGTGAACATAGACAGCAGATCATCCGAATATTTGCACCGGACGAACGATTGCAAAATTATCTCGTTGTCCAGGGTCAAGAGATTGCGATGCTGTCCCGGTCCACCAACTGTCGACAAAAACCTCTCAACTCGCCATTGTGATTGACTTGCAATTTATGCGTTGTAGAAAGTGTCTCCGTATCCGTAGTAAATGCAAAAACTCTGAATATCATTCACCACGCGACAACTAAAAAGTCTTTAAAAAAATATGTATAAACATAGCCAACATTTAACTTTCTATAGCTCTGTATTACTTTGGCATGGATTGTGTGAGGTAATTAGAGCCTTCTAGCTACTGCTGATGAATAAAAATCAAACCGATTGGATTTTATTTGTGTATTTTATAATTCTTATCTTAATCCATTTAACTTTCCCCAAGGATGAGCTCAGTAGAGTACCTAGGATTTTCCAAAGGCGGGCAAATTTGTCCGCCAAAAAATTTGACAAGCAAAAAAAAGTCTTTAAGTTATGGCTCGTCAGTGATCAGTTCTAACTCGTCGGGGCGGGGGGATACGTTCCTTGCATGGCGGGTTGTGACTCGTCAAGGCAGTCTGCCCCCCCCCCCGTAGGTACGCTAGTGGATGAGCTCAAGTTAAGAACTTAATTGATCGTCCCTTTATTTATTGTTGACGAATATTTTGCATATTGTAATTACATCACATTGTAATTAACTAATATTATTGTTTAATTGATAAGAAATAAAGAACCATCCGCTGTCTGATATCGTTCCGATACTATCGTCAGTCATGATGATCGTTTTATACTACGTCTCCTTCCCATGCACTGCTCTGCATATTATGCACTTTGTATTCTTATTCTTTCTTTAATAGTGTGTACGTGTTTAGCCGCATTGAACAGCTTCTCCTGGAGATGTGCACGCCCTTATAGCAGATGTATAGTAATAAATAATTACCGGGGATGACCTACAGTCCTACACGTAAGGTGATCTACAGACAAGGCATGTTAAGCGATATTCCTCGAGTACGCCAGTCAGCCCTCGTTATTCAACCAAATATAATAATTTGTTAATTTGTTGTTTCACTTACTATGACAATACAGATTAAATAATTGTATGGTTCTCTACAAAATAATACATGATTGCGTATATGTCAGTATATATATTTCGTTGATACATGGTGTACACTATTGTTCTTGGAAACCTTTAGAAAGCCTCTCAACTCGCCATTGTGATTGACTTGCAATTTATGCGTTGTATGTGTCTCCGTATCCGTAGTAAATGCAAAAACTCTGAATATCATTCACCACGCGACAACTAAAAAGTCTTCTTTTTATTTCTTGGAAACCTTTAGAAGTTATGTATATCGCTTCTTTTTTGATGTATTTAAAGGGGAAGTTCACCCTGAAGAAAACTTTGTTGTGAAAATAGCAGAAAAAATAGTAAAATATATTGGTGAAGGTTTGAGGAAAATCCGTTAAAGTGTAAGAAAGTTATTAGAGTTCAAAATTTTGGATTTGTGACGTCATAAACGAGCAGCTGCCCATGTGTTATGTTATATAAAATGTATTAATTTCAAATTTTGTATGGTTCCTGATGACTTAATTTTGTTTTCTTTTCATGATCGGGTATGAAATGATTTGTCTATTGATATACAAAAGTTACAGTGAATACCATTTTCAATTTTCTGAGAAAATGACATTTCGTTGATTTTTTACCATTCGCTATGTAGGAATGCTGCTCGCATATGACGTCACAAATCAAATAACTTTTTAATTATTTGATGAATTTTTCTCAAACCTTCGGCAATATTTATTATTATTTTTTCTGCTATTTTTACAATAAACGTTTTGTCAGGGTGAACTTCCCCTTTAAGATTCTATTATCGAATACTGTATAAAGCATATGCTTACGGATAATGCATTTTGTGATTCTACATCGATCAAATTTCTTGAAATATCGATCCTAGGTACCTGGTAAAAAAGCAAGATGACAATTTCAAGAGGATTTCACTGCTATCAATGACAAGTAACTTCAATGAATAGCTCATAATTGATGGGAGATATTCTAGACAATTCATGGTCACACAGCAGTAGGAAAACAACGTTCTAAAATGATGAAATTATGATGAGATCCCAAAAGACAAATTAGAGATGCTGGTCCGATTTATGAACAAATGCAATGACATTGGTTGTCATTATCCTAACACTTATAATAGCGGCAAACGAACAATCACACACATCAATGCCGTGTTATATATTTTGATACACTGATGGGAATTAATAATAGTGCAATAAACCTTTCAAATTAAGGCTTTATGGAACAACATGACCTATAGGTCCATGATATCAGTAACGTTGGGGAATTGATAATTGAGATAAAAGAATGAAAACTTTTAAGTGCACCGACCTCCTTAAAGTAGTTTATCCCCTAATAGTTTACGTCAGTACAAAGAAATCCTGTTAACAACGTTCCCATTCAATAACAATTAAGTAATTGTAACATGACTATAATTTCTGCGTTTGCCCTTCTCCTACGCTTGTTCTTAATAACTTCACCTGTCGATTTTCTGTAACCCTCCTCATACGCTAGTCCTTTACCATTTTTTTTCTATAATTTTCCTAGAAAAGCAAACACTTCATTTTAACTTTGTTAACGTTTGTTTTTCCCTTGTATGTTTTCGTCTTTGTATGTTTTATTTTGTATTCCTTCATTTTCTTTCTCTACCATGTTTACTGGGCTGAACTTCTAAGATCCTACAGATCATCAATGCCAGTCCACACGCGAAGTCTGTTTTGTATACACTATTTCCTGTTATTTTCGTTATACCTTGTTTTGTTCTCTCTTGTATACTTCTTATTTACCTGTATATATGTTATTTTTATCAAGTGATATAAACATGAAATGAAATGAACCGTGAAATGGGGAGGGGGGGGGGGATTTTTAAGGCCATGATGTATTTTGCTTTTCGGATGTTGATCTAATCTTTAACAATAAGTATGGACAAAATAATAATGAGAAGCAGAGTATGATAAACGATACTCATAATAACTCCAGCGTCACGGAATGATATATATATATGTTGGTCGTTCGCCTATGACCTTTGCATACAATGTAACAGTGGCATTAAATTCACGCAATAGTTCTAAGAACTATTTTATTTCTAAATTTGAATAAGTTTATTCTTTATTATGATTTTTAATTTATTTATTTGTTCATTTATGCATTCATCATACATATTAGTCCATCTGTCTATGAATATATCACATACAAAATATTCCCTCTGGACTTCGCGAGCTTTTATCGGACTAGAGTTGGTTTCCTTGTGTGACTGTAGTATCATTTGGTTACACTTCGTAATTCCGAAGGTTCTTTATTTCGAAGGTTCGTAATTCCGAAACACGTAAATTGCCTATGTCCAGTTGTCATGACGATTAACCGCCTTTTTCAGGACGGGCGCTCGTAAAAATAATGCGGCTTATTTTCGGAGTTTGTGAACGCAAGTTTTATTGAATTAGGATAGGTTCGATGTTCCGAAGGTTCGTTAGTCCGAAAACGAAATAATTTTCGTTGTTCCGAAGTTTCTTTAATCCGAAAACGAAATAAGGTTCGTTAATCATTACGTTTTCGGACTAACGAACCTTCGGAATTACGAACCTCATTTCGTTTTCGGATAAACGAACCTCACTTTGTTTTTTGTACTTACGAACCTTCGGAATTACGAACCTCATTTTGTTTTCGGACTTACGAACCTTCGGAATTACGAACCTTCGCAAATACGAACCTTCGGAATAACGAACCTTCGGAATAACGAACCTTCGGAATATCCGAACCTTCGGAATAACGAAGCTTCGGAATTACGAATGTATGCGGTATCGGTTGAACCTCACCTGTGATCTTAGTGTTCTGGACCTGGAGATAGCTAAACACACCATTGAGTTACCAATTATGGCTACACAGATGATAATACTAAGGACTGCAGTCAGAAAAATCTCGACCCCTAGAGGCAGGCTCATTTGGTTCACAGTGCTCGGTGTCTGTAAGAAAAAAAGATGAGAAGAGAAATTTTGCTTTTAAGTAACACCGAGGAAATATAATGGGAACAGATAAAGAAAGATCGGGGGAAATATTTATAGAAACGTTACCCCCAATACACCCCGGACACGAACAAAACGCATGGAATATAATTACCCTCGGGATTAGTCTGCGTTGGCTGGAAGTCAATGTCTTGTGACAATGGGAATGCTATTTTCTTTTTTTAGTAGGAGTAGTAGTAGTAGTAATATCGTAGTAGTAGTAGTAATAGAAGCAGTAGTAGTAATAGTAGTAGTAGTAGTAATAGTAGTAGTAGTAGTAGTAGTAGTAGTAGTAGTAGTAGTAGTAGTAGTAGTAGTAGTAGTAGTAGTAGAAGCAGTAGTAGTAGTAGTGGTAGTAGTAGTAGTAGTAGTAGTAGTAGTAGTAGTAGTAGTAGTAGTAGTAGTAGTAGTAGTAGTAGTAGTAGTAGTAGTAATAATAGTAGTAGTAGTAGTAGTAGTAGTAGTAGTAGTAGTAGTAGTAGTAGTAGTAGTAGTAATAGTAGTAGTAGTAGTAGTAGTAGTAGTAGTAGTAGTAGTAGTAGTAGTAATAGTAGTAGTAGTAGTAGTAGTATAGTAGTAGTAGCAGCAGCAGCATCAGTGTAGTAGTAGCAGCATCAGTGTAGTAGTAGTAGCATTAGCAGAAAGGGGACGCCTGGGAGAACCCCCCCCCAAAAAAAAAAAAAAAAAAAGGTAATCTGACAAAAAGAATAAACGACCCAGAATAATAGAGGAAAGGGGAAGAACTTAAAAGAAAGGAACGTTAAAGGGAAAAGGGGTTATTATGAAATATCAAAAATATGTCACAAAATTAATGTCTGATCTCCACTGAAAGTTAAAATGTCCCCTCATCCAGGAGACTCTTCATAATATTTGACTTATTACGCAACTCGCGCTCCATTATTGCATTATCATAGCAATCGCCTGACTGTCATCATACAACAAGTTCACATCAAAACACAGCTATGATGATATTTCAGACGAATTTATTAGCAGATGAAAGCTGCAATGAACGTGTTCCAAACTTCCAGGGACCGGGGTATACAACGACAAGATCACAACGAACATCAATCAATAAATCGGTTCATTCAGTCTTCCCTTACCAATAACAAAAAAAAAATTACTTAAAAATAATCCTTTGGAAAGCGAGGAATATTCGACCCTGTGATTTCTCACAAAATCGCGTTTCCCCTTCGTGTTGTGAACGTCACGAACGTGAAAATCACCTGTTTAGTCATGTCTGCATTAGCGAAAAATAAGACAAAATACTACATACACATCCAAACGTAAATAAAAATCGAGCACAATTTCTACAGAATAATTGCTTTCGGAGAAAACCAGAAAGAAACGATATAAGAAGGATATAGCAACTGTAAGAATTACCTTGATAAACCAAATCGCAATATGACTCGTTCCATGTTTTATTTTCAGTTAAGTTCAGGAACAGTCACTCATTATACCTGCACGAGCAGACATTACCTGAACTGTATTGAGTACGAACTACTTTTCCAAAATCCCCGTCTCTATTTTCCATTACACTATATACCCTTTAAAGACCTGCTCGTTTATTGTCCTCTGTGAGAATATTTTTCTTACAAAATTTGATGTTGGTGAATTATTTTATTGTGCTCCATCTCATGCATGGTTTTCGACTGTCTGTTAGGCAATCATTCGGTAATCTGTTACTCCTGAGTCGGCGGGAAAGTTAAGATCGCTAAGAAGTATAGAAAAGAGGGAATCTTCTAGAAAGTAGGGGCAAGGACGACGTATTACTGTCGATAATATCTTTGAATTCAAAGGAAAGTAATAAGCACGCGCATGGAATTCCTTGAATTTTGGCCCCTTGATCAAGGAAATAAGAGTATAGGAGTGTAAGAAGAAATATGGTTGAAGTCTCTAGTGATACATCATGTGGAATAATACCCGTAAGGTTAATTGAACACGTCCATTAAAGCGCATAAAGAAATGTAGATGCCACTTGTAACCTGTGTAAAGAGTGAATGCCCCACCCCCTCGCCTTCTAACATGAATTCGATATCTGCATATTTATATGTTTAGTCTGGCTGCATATGAGGTAAGATAAGGCACATTTAAGTTTTGAAATATAAGAATATTGATATTTCAAGAATTAGCATATTTTCACAAAGCAGTGTAATGCACATCGCAAGTGATAAGCAAAGGAGAGATGTCACGCATTCTGTTGTGTTTTTATATGCTCACCCTTCCACATTTTGATAAATGATTCATTAACCCTATTTCTTTTGTATTTTATTCTATGATTTATAGATTTTTTTTTCTTTTTTACAATACTGAGGAATATCTCTCTCTCCACTGAATGTAACAAAATGGAGGTCTAATGTTCAGGGAGGAGTCAAACCTTATTTCATGTTATTATGGATTTTCATGGACTTTGAAACAGAGCACCCAGCCATGGCGTAGTTTCATTCAGCATTACTAGTATCATCCACAGTGTGCTGCACTCGACCCAGGTGAGGTAAATGGGTACCCGGTATGAATTTATTCCTTGAAATGCGTATGGCCGCGAAGCTAAAGCCGGGGTAATAATATCCAAGTCTTTTGGAAACGCATAGAGACGTTATGTTCATAATGTGATATGCGCTATCATTAGTGGAGAATAAATAAGATGTTTAATTTTTCGAATAAACACAAGGAAAGGTTATATGGTGACATCATCAGTTTCCTCATTTAAATACTGACCAGGGTCCTGTAACACAAAGGTTAGCAATTAATTGTACGCTTGATTTTCACGATTGATTGTACATTAATTGTAGTCAATGCAATCAATCGTATAGACAAATTTTCTACGATCATTGCTAAGTTTTGTGTTACGGGGCACCAGGTTGTTCATCATGATAAACGTTTAGGCTATTAAACTGCATGTAGCTAGAAATGTTACAATTCATGTCAGTGAGCCCGGCTCTTTTAACATCTCTTCCGAGGGGTCAGGGGGAATAATGACTGAACAAAGTGTCAAAGTGTCACAGCAAAAACTGTGGTGTTAACCGGTGTACATAGAGGACCATATATTATTTTACACCGGTGTTAAATTGGTGATGTTAGTTTTACACCTATAGGTGTTATTACAACACCTTTTGTTGTTACATTTACACTCTTTGGTGTTATGTATAATCTCTAGGGTGTAATTTTAACACCACAGGGTGTGGTCCTCTATTCACACCAATTGGTGTCAGTTTTAACACCGCAGTTTTTACAGTGATGCATTACTAGTATCAGAGCCAGTATATGTTTGAAATACTGGCAGTAGATCGAATTGGCAGTCATTACCATCTTCCTCACACATCCTCTTTGCTCCCCCCCCCCCATCTATCACCCTTCCTATTCTCTCCCTTCACTCCTCGCTTCCGTCTACCACTTTCTCTTTTTTCGATGTCTCCCCCATCTTCTCACCCCCTTCTGCTTCTGCCCCTCACTTCCTTTGCTAACCAAAGAAATATGAGTCCACCATATTTTATGTACAGAGATCCGGGTTGACCCACCAGTGAAAGCACAGTCGTGATGAAAATAATATTAAAAGTGACAGACGCGATACAATACGTTACTTTGTCATGTGTCAGTTTAACCACAAACGATCATGTGAGTGACACAAACTGCCAAAATTTTAGAGGGAGGAAAAGGTGAAGTCATGACATGATACCGAGAAACCTTGTTAACGTTAACACGGAATATCCTAGTAAAACGATATATGATTATGATTATGATATATCATGATGATGATATTCGCTGATGTTTGATGATGTTGCTGCTAACGACTTCGATACTAATAGCAACAACAACACTATCAACATGAAATATCAAAAACACTTGCGATGTAAAGATACTAACTACAGCAATAATGATAACGGTGATTGTCATGATTATGGTGATAAGGATAATCATTATCACAATAATAACCAATAGAAAAACAACTGCATCAATAAGAATCACTATAACGATGATGATTACGATAGCGATGATGAATATGATGAAGATAGTGGTGATGATGACGAAGATTGTATAGGTGATGTAGGTGGTGATGATGATGATGAGGAGGAGGATGTTGATGATGATGATGATGGTGGTGGTGGTGATGATGCTGCTGCTGATGATGACGATGGCGATGATGATAATGATGGTGGTGGTGGTGGTGGTGGTGGTGGTGATGATGATGATGGTGGTGGTGATATTGAGGATGATAATGATGATGATGGTGGTGATGAATAATTATGATAATGATGATGATGGTGCTAATGATGATTGTGGTGGTGGTGATGCTGCTTCTGCTGCTGATGATGGTGGTGGTGATTGTAATATTTCACGATAATAATGTACAATTTTATCACCTGACCCATGAGATCGGAGAGATGATTCATACAAACTGATAAATGATATTCTCAGAAGTATCTGTGTCTTGTTTCTCCAACATTGACGAGATAAAACATTGACGACTTTCGTACGCGGAAACCGTTCCAAACCCTTTCCGCCAATGTGATGTCTTCCAAAGCAAAATTCCTCTCGCTTCAAAGCAATACGAAAGAAAATTATACGAGGCAATATCTCACTGCAATCAAAGAAAATCCTTTAGATACTAAAATAGTTTGAATAAATGTGCCCCTCAATCTAGACGTCGACCGTACGTAGCAACGAGTTCCCATGAAGAACTAATAACCAAACAAAAATCTCCTTTCGAAGTCATAATATCACAGGAGTTTGTTTTTAGAGCGTGCAAAAAGCCAACTCGTATGCAGAGTAAGCTAACGTCTGTTTGACCATTCAAGAAGGAATGGAGAAAGTAATATATGCGTTTCCTGTTATGCACTTTTTACATTCTTTGAAAGCGCGGGAGATGATAATATATGACGTCATGACGATTATGATTCTCGGTCCAGACTGGTTGGTCAATTTGAGTGAAGATGTGCATTGATGTCGACTGAAAACCCGATTTAAAGTCGGGTTGATACATGACATGTATAAAAGAAATATGATTTGAATTATTTCCTCCCCCTCCTATGTTTACTACTTCCCTCTGTTCTATTTCTTATTCCCCCCATCGTTCCATGAATTACTTTGCTCCTGCATGTCCTATTCTTCCACATCCAAAACAACCCACTGATCACATTGTGTCTACCCCCCCTACTCCCCGCATACTCATGTCTTTCCACAATATATGATATATTTAATTTCCTCTTCTTGGCTTGCAAACGCTATGAAACATTTTTCATTTCCTGTAATCCGGCATTATGCGATAAAGGAAAAGAAAGGTCTATCCTCATGATCAACGTATATGGCACTCGATCAATATTAGATTTCAGATTCTAACATATTATCTGACATAAGTAATGTTATTATCGTGTATCTGATATTTGTCCCTATTCGAATAACGGGGATGTGAACGGAGTTGATGCACCAGTGCCATCAACATGTTCAACGTTTCGTGTCCGCAAACACTGAATGAGTTCCATGCCACTATTTCAATTTTAGCAAGGAGATTTAGTAAGCATAATGGAGCCGATAAAAGAGTAAGAGGGTCGCGATTAGGCGAAATTCAGCAATTTTGTCGATGAAAATATGATAAAAAATAATTATATAATCAATTCAACCTTGAATGAATGAACGAACAAGAATATGGACTAAAGTCTGATATAATTCATCATTGACTGCATGGAATAGGATTTTTTCGTGTTGAGATTGAATTGATGGAATAAAAAAAAATGTTAATGAGATTTAAAGGAAGAGTATGTAACACCATGTCATTGTTTCGTTACAGGTAAATTCTAACGTCGAATAACATTATTATGCTAAAATAAATTGTATAGAAGAACATGATGGAGAATTACCAGTGAATATACAAACCCATGATTCAAATTTATTGATGAGGCGATGTTTTCTATACGTTGCATCTTCACAATTAATTTTTGAGAGATCAAAGCAAGCGTACAAACAATCGATTAATTTCAAATTAATTATTTATTTTTTATTCAACTTTTAGAGAAAGAAATCCAACAATGACAAGATTCCACTACTCTCTAAATGCGAAATATCTAATCTAGTCCCTAGTCACACTTCTCTCAGAGTGATTGTATGGAACAATCCTTTTGGAGTGAACTGCACTTCCTTATAGAGTGAATTATAGCTCCTTTTGGAGTGAACTATACATCTTTGTAGACATATTCAATCCAAAAGAGGTAAAATCCACTCTATAAAGATTCAAATCTCACTCGAAAATGAGTGAGTTTGTCTTACTCCGAGAAGAGTGTGATTAGGAATGAGATATAAGTTCTTTTGCATTTAGCAAAGAGAGTATACTATCCCTCTAATTGAATCCCTAGATAAGCAATATTAGAGGTGTTTTATGACCAACCAATCAATTAAAATGCAAATATTGAATTATGCGTTGATATGTCAGCCCATTGAATAACATGTACTGTATTAGGTGACACATCTAGAAAGATTGAGGGCATTATCAGTTCAGACAGAAACATCCCTCATCAAACAAGGGACCCGTTCCTACTCGAGAAGCTTTAGTTAAAAAAAACATGAGGTATAATGATCTCTAGCTAAATATGATCATGATCACTGTATACCTTGCGTTGCCATGGCTACATGTGTAGTTATTGCAATAAAATATATGAAAACGTGTAATTTGAACATGATAAAAAGTCACCAATCTTTAAGGAAATAATATTCCATCGAACAAAGGGAGGCAAACCCAGATCAAATTATAGTTTCGGATTTGACCAAACTGTCCATTATCCAATCTAAAGAATAATATGGATAGATTTCCAGGAAAGGGGACCCCTTTCATAATTTATGCTTTTACTTATACTCAGTCAGTAATTTTCCTGAACACACTGACAAAAGTAACCCTTGAATGATAAAACTCAATTGCTAGAATTGTGATTTGAGCCATTTAAGAGCCATTAAAAAAATCTATGTTTCTTAGATTATTAATTCTACTCAGTAAATTCAGACTAAAATTTCTTGCCCTAAAAAGTATTTGTGTAAAATTTCATCAGAGACTAATTTTGAAAACAATCAGAACATTATTTGGCATTATGCGAACTGCTCGTCTGTCATAGTTTGATTGATCCCTTGAAGCAGTTCTTTCAACCTTAACGACAGCCTTTTCACCCCCCCCCCCATTCTGGCACAGTTATATATCATCTTCAATTCTTTAAAGAAATAGCATTTGTTTATCATTTCTGTTTTTTATTATTTTATTCATGCAAGCACATAAATTACTGACTTTATCCCCATAGAATCATACTGTGGTTACAAATATCCAAGATTAGCTATTATCCCATGTATACAATTATTCTTCTCTACTCCTTTTTTAAATTTCAGCATATTACATTGTATTTTATTACTTTTACATGTCATTCTGTTATGGTCAATGATATTGTATATATTTTTTATTTTACCATGTAAAGAATTTCGCAATTCAGCCTTCGGCTGCGATGAAGTTTTCTTAATAAGCCACCGCAATTTCAATTTCAATTAAAAAATCTCTCATTGAAAAAATGAAGGGGGCACCCTGATACAAACTTTTTTTAAAGAAAATGAAGAAAAACGAGAAAAGTATATTTATAATGTTATGCGAAAATCCAACACGGAAAAAACAGAGCAATGGATTTTTATTAAATGTTTCGATTTTGTGTCGTCACAATGCGAGCAGGGCCCGTTGCAGAAAGAGTTGCAATCAATCGCAACTCTGAAAATCATGCGCAACTTGATTTTTAACCAATCAACAGCGCGCATTTTGGACTTGCGATTGATTTTTTGACTTGCGTTTAAACGCAACTCTTTCTGCAACAGGCCCCTGTCGCCATACTCTGATTCGCGCTTTCCCTACACTGTAAAGACGCTGTTTAGAATTTCAAACAACTGTTTAAACTTAAACAAGTTGATTAAAAACTTTATAAAATTACAAAAAAGTTTAAACAACTTGTTGTTAGAGTGACAGGCTTAAACAACGTGCTATTTTTAAATAATACTCCCGCTTGCAAGACAACGTCAAACAAAAATTCATTCGCGCTTCTATCTATCATGTCTATGAGGATAATCATTTGAATTATCATGAACCCCCATGGACCATCATGACCATTAGCAAATGGGAATCGTCACACATATCTAATGGAAATTAACGTTTACATCATCATGAAACGAATGGCTCCGAAACAAATTAAGTGAATGAGAACGATGTGTAGAGTTCAGTTCGACACGTAAATTATGACTAATGATCTTGGAAAATCCAAGCTGAAGACACCTTCGAGGATCAATACATTAGTACAACGCTATAGTCTGTTGCGAACAATATTGAAATCAAATACCATTATTATTATTTCGGGGAAATGAGCCTAGTGTGACTTACCAGTGTAATGAGCATGATGAGCGAAAAATTTTGGCCTAAAATGCTGGTGAGTGTCTCCGGGGAGTATGTGCGTGTAAGGAGATCATGAAATAATAAATGTCCCATCAATCTTTTCTTTTTCTTCGACTTCTCTCTCCCTCGCTCTTTCTCTTTGTCATCATGTATCACATCAAATCTTATTGCGAAATGTCTCAGTCAGTAATTTAAATAATATTTCATTTTATCATTGCTTTCATAAATAATGGACAGCGCCCCCTATTGACGAACCCGGCAAGTCAGTGCTTCTCGGTTAATTACATCCTTCATGGCTTCAAGCATATTATATAGAGCTATTTATCTGTAATAGCTCTATGCTTCAAGCACGGATGGATGGTTTTACCATCTATGGTTTTACCTGTCACAGCTGCATATCAATCCATCAATGTAGTGGGGGTACACGGTAGATAAGATGTTTTTTCCCGGGATTTTTCTAAGTTAATAGAATATTCAAATATGACTAGAATAGCAGTTGCCCCAATGCACCCAGCTGACCCTAACTATTACAATTTTTTACTGATTTGTTTTAGAGGGTGGACCTATTACTGCTTTAATCACCATTTCTTGTTAATTCTGAAAACTGACAAGGTTTCCTAAGAAACAGTGTTCCCATTTTTATGCCTGGACTTAAGACATCATGGTGAACAATAAGGCAATTACCCCATGGACAGGTCTCCTATAGTCCCGCTGTGTATGAGTACTCTTCTTGACGCACTAAATGACTTAAACATTACTTCACGCTGCGACATTATAATCGCGCCAAAATTGGTTGATGCTCGAAATCGAAAAATTATATAAAAAAGTATCTTTTGTTCAAAAGTATGAATTCAATGTCAGATTAATTGTAGAAAGTTTGTATAGAAAATCTTGTCTGACGGATGGCAAAACTAGTCTATATTATACATACAATATGTTGTAAATTACGGGGGCCGCGGAAGCGGGGGGGGGGCTGGGGCTGCCCTCCCCACTTTTTTCCTAAACCGTGTACAAAAACGTAAAAATTACCAAGTCAAGTTTATTAAAAACATGAGTCGCAGCAAAATGGCTGAATTGTTCATGTATACAAAGTAAAAACAATTTAAAAGACTCATTACATATTTCAAACATTAAAAAACAATAACCTTTGTATGGTCAGCCCCCCACTTTGAAAACCGTTCCGCGGCCCCTGAATTATACATCGGTAAAGTTACGACGATGATATAAAATCGGGTATCCAATAACTTGCTTATTTTTTTCACAGGTAGGGAATGAAGATTCTTGTCATGATATACTTACTCCGTATCAAACTGTCTGCTTTAAGAGAATACCATCGAGATGGGGCGCCAAATATTAATATCATGTGATTGAATTTCCTCTCTTAGTTTCACAAATATACCGATCAAAATTATCATAAAACGATAAAATAAACATTCTAGAATAACAAACAGAATAAATGATATTAACTATAAATGTTGTTGTAATTTAAATGCATGGTTTAAGAATTAAGAGTGAATTTTTATAACCGACCGTAAAACACTCCGGTACGATTTGGAAAAAAAGTTTTTAGTAGCCTATATTTGAAAAAAAAATGTCGCTATTTACATTTTTTTTAAACGATATGCAGGTCTGTCAGCTTTCAGAGAATGTTTATTGGCGTAATTACCGTATGGTCAAATAGTTATTATATCCAAACATTGATAATAATAAACAACTGATTTGTAAGGCTACACAGTCAATATAAAACGATAGTCGTTACTCTGTCATCGTTTGAGCGATTATATTCCATAACCATAAACAAATAGATTTTAATTTTACCATCAATATTAGGCATATATACACCAAAATGATAAAGATTTTTTTATTTTACTAAGTAACCAAGGTAACCATGAAGGTTAATTAAGTAAAATTGCAAATCTAAATATGACGTAGGCATGTGAAGGTGAAGCTCTTCTATTGTCCTTGAATTTTGTTTGTTTGTAATTTAAATTTTCAAGATCGGATGACTGTGTAATCATATTTTCCCAGATCTTTATCACAAATTGCAGCACTCCGCTACGGGGTAGGTATTTAGATGTGGCTAGTGATATATTGTATAGCCTATCATTAGTCTCCCATAATAGTCTTTTCCAAACGAAATCTTGAATGGAAAGTTCACACAACCAACGCCATCAGTCAAGATGGTTTAGTAAACAATCGGAGACAATGAGTAATATTTTTGGGCACTGGCGGCGGCCAAGGCAAAAAAAAAATTGCGGGGTCCACTTGAAATTTTGGGATGGAGACAGTTAAACAAAATTGACTACCCAAAAAAAGTTATCAACCAAAATTTTATGATATACCACCAACATTTTTTTACAAGCCCCCCAAAAATGGTTATCAGGCTAAACTTTAGGGGGAGACCACAACAAATTCAGGGGGGGTCCACCTGAATTTTTGAGGGACGCAGGAAAAAAAATGACAAGCAAAAAAAAGGTTCTCAACAAAAAGATTAGGGGGACCGCCCCCACCTCAATTTAGAGGGGGACCTGTCCCCCGCCCCCCCCCCCCCCGCTTCCACCGCCTATGTATTTGGGAAATATTTACTTTGCGACGTCTCAAGATATGACGGCAATATTGCCCATTAAAAAAGACATTTTCCCTCAATAAATATATATATCAATTTTTACTTGTGCATCCAAAATGCTCAACAAAGGATAATCAGAAAAGGCAGATTCAATCATCATGATACATTAAAACAGTAAAAAATATAAAATTCTGTTTTAATCAATTTTCTTTCAGACATGCAGGTAAAATATCCGGCTGATAACTTATTATTTTTTTAATCATGTATCCATTGAGGTCAATCGATGTTCATGTCCCGAATATTGAGGCATTCTCATAGATAATAAATGTACATGGGCATGTTGCATCATTAAGACTTTGATGATCATTGGAACCAACAGGCAAGACAAATTAAGTCTTGACGAAATTTGGCGCCTTTTTGATGGATGGGAGTTACTCAATATTTCGAAATGTACTTAAGTTTTTCGAAAAGCTGTGACCTTACCTTACCTATTCAGTTCCCTAAACATCTGTTCCAGGTGAATATAGGATCATACATTTCTCATTGTTTATCAATTCAATATTTATTATTTTCACATCTTCTTTAAAAATGATGTACGCTAGCTGTTGATATAGGTTTCACTGTTTTATTTGGGAAATGTACATTCGCATTATGTATCATACTGGAAAGTTGATGACGTATCTGCTCACGATATCATGTCTTATGTAACCCAGATTTATAACACCATTTTAACACTGCATGCACCTTGTCTTTCAACCGACAGGTACATGTATTCAATTAAAGATCCATATCATACATGAACAGTAAATTCTCAAGGCAATTAATCAATGATGGTCTAATCTAATACAACATTGATGAGCTGCTGATCGAATTCCTTCTGCCCTATTCCTACGACAAATTCCTTGCCCTCCTGAAACAAAATTATACATAAATAACACTGTTAAAAAAAATTCTATACAAAAATATCCTGCACCTGTAATCTTATACCGCACTGTGTAATCTTACATGCATTTGTGTAAAATTACAGAAAATTGGTATTTGATGTATGTAACCTTACAGAATTATTGCAATAAAACTGTTTCCCCTTTTTTACAGACATGTTCTGTAAAATTGTAAAATAATTGTAAGAAATAAAGCATGATACTGGACAGTAAATTGTTTCCGGTAACAGCGCAGAAAATAAAACACAAATTGATCAAGTAAAAATTTTCATTTTGACTTCCTTTCAAACTAAGCATTCACTTGTCTTATTTTGCATGTTTTGGGCAGCGTATACCCATTGAAACGTAAGAAAGAAAAGCCTGCCAGTCACGACGTCTTCTACATATACCGAAATTACTCATGAAATTGAAGGGGCGACTCAGATAGGCCTATTAACCATAATGGAGCAGTAATAGAAGAAACTTTTTCCTGGAATATCCTGATATCAATGGATATTCCAGAAATTGCAGTAGGCAAATTTCAAAATCATTATTAAAAGAATGGAAGTCCCGAGGTCGTTTTATGATATGATCATGACATTACTGTGCTACAGTGCCATCATTTCTGATAGGCATGAAGGAGGAGAAGGCAATGCCTAATAAACATGTCTCCTGGACCATGTGGACCGGAGATGTACATGCATGATTGCAGAATATGTTTATTACTTCAATCATTCCAGACAAACGGGCCCTAAATGCTCGGCAGCTGGAAAAGCCCAGTGCTCTGATGATTTCCGAGGTTTGTTTGTAGTTTTATAAAATTGAAAAATATATAGACAGGGAAGGCCTATACTGTCGTGCATCGAGCAGGAATCATAATAGTTAGATCATGTACCCTACTTTTGGTTAGATTATGTAAGACAAGAACACCGAGGGGGTGTGAGCTGAGAATATGGGGAAAATGAATCCAATCAATGTACAAACAATCACACGCTTTTCTGAGATTTTGAAATGGAAACCGATTTGGCACATTGAATAGCTGTGACGTCGATCTAGGCCTACAAATTAATACTAATAACTCTGGATCGACTTCCTCTTCAAGAATGAATGAACGGATGAATGCTGGGTGCACACACAAACACACACACACGCACCCACACCCACGCACACACACACACACACAGAGAAAAAGAATGACATACAGTATAGGCATTTTTTGTTTTCTGGCATTGAACCCTAGCATAATTGTGCTTCAATGTGGGTAATTCCAAATGTAAAATGCGGCAAAAATGCTGTCACATCGAGTCGAGAGGTTCTTGAGTTAATGAAATAATTCAATCAAAATTTTTTTTTTATTATTGTATGGGTCTACCAATAAAAACACTAGTAAAAAAATCATTGACTCGCACCGTAATTACAAGATATATTATACAACATGTACAAGGGCGCAAACAGGTGTTTGATGGGGGGGGGGGGTAAGGACCTGTCCTTAATGTTTAAGGGGAAATTACATCATTTTGTTCCCCCGCACCCCAACACTTCTTGCAAATTAACCTATTTACTAAGACCTGGAGAGCACTTCCACTTTGCCAAACAATTTTGATCAAATTTTCAGTGTTATTTTTGTCTGATTTTTTTTGGAAAAAAATGTTTATTTTCAGCCTGAGTCCCCCTTTAAGTTGGCGCTTCTTTACGAAGGGCATGTTGACATGAGGGTGGGGTGGAGGGAAGGGAATAAAAAGTGCCCCGTCCCTCCTTGCCCACATCTGTAAACAGTGATACAATTTATTATGTCTTCTTTCTTTTTCCTTCTATGACATGTATGAGTAATTTTTTTTCGCGCTTAATATTATTTGGTTGTTGCTTTAACTGAGAGTAAGAATTTACCACCTTCCTTTTTTACTTTTCAGAAGATTCTGAAGAGATCATCAAATTTTCTGTGCTGCCCCTATATTTATCCCTAACAGCATCAATTATGAATACGATGCTTATTATCTACCATTATTATCATCTAGTGAAGTATATTAATGATAATAAGGGTTCACGAAAAAAAAGTAGTCTGAAATTGGTTGAACCCAGAAAATATTTAAAGGGGAAGTTCACCCTGACAAAATGTTTATTGTAAAAATAGCAGAAAAAATATTGCCGAAGGTTTGAGAAATATTCATCAAATAATTAAAAAGTTATTATAATTTCAATTATTTGATTTGTGACGTCATATGCGAGCAGCATTCCTACATAGCGAATGGTAAAAAAATCAATGAAATGTGACTTGTTTCAGAAAATTGAAAATGGTTTTTACTGTACCTTTTTTATATCAATAGACAAATCATTTCACACCCGATCATGAACAGAAAACAAAATTAAGTCATCAAGGGCCCGTTGCAGAAAGAGTTGCGTTTAAACGCAAGTCAAAAAATCAATCGCAAATCTAAAATGCGCGCTGTTGATTGGTTGAAAATCAAGTTGCGCATGATTTTTAGAGTTGCGTTGATTGGAACTCTTTCTGCAACGGGCCCCAGGAACCATACAAAATTTGAAATTCATGCATTTTATATTACATAAATAATGGGTCAGCTGCTCGTTTATGACGTCACAAATCCAAAAATTTGAACTTTAATAACTTTCTTACTCCTTAAGAGTTTTTCCTCAAACCTTCACCGATATTTTTTTTTACTATTTTTTCTGCTATTTTTACAACAAATTTATCTTCAGGGTGAACTTCCCCTTTACGGGCATCCACGATGAAGAGACAGAGTCGCATGCAAACCAACCATGAATGATTATGAACGTTCACCAATAACTGATAAAAGGTTGAATTAAAATACGCTGGATATTTTTACAAAATTTTGTGGTGAATGTGAAAATATGCAATTTCAAATATATTCATTTAAAAGAAAACGAGCAAAATCAACAAGCAAACGATGTCAAAAATTCTACTATTTTTAATCATTTTGTGAGAAATTAACCCTGACCATTGTTCCTCCTACATTATTTTACTTGGTTTAACATGGAACATATTACCTCATTTTTATTCAGTTTAACGTGAAGCAATGAGTAACTTCTTAAGTATTTGTATCTTTTATTGTAATGTTCTTTCGAATTGTCATGATTATGTAAATATTTAATATAATTCTTTAGATTTTTTTAAAATACAGTATACAAATAAAAAGTATATGTTTTAGATTATATTATACAAAAGACTTGGCGAATCTGTATCATTGTAAGCTCCATCTTTAAAATTATGCCAGAGTATTATAAGGATGTTATCAACATAATACAATGTTCTTGAAATGGAAAATGAAAATAACAAAAGTATTTCCTTATGTAAACCATGGACCGAAGGTCCATGTGATATAGCATCATGAAAACATCTGGAATGATATCATTCAATATCCTTTGATACTTGAAGTGAAGTGGAGAGTTCGTGAATAACACACTCAGATCGGGTATCATTTAAACGAGAATTCTCCTGCCTCATTCTTTTTTTTTACGAGAAAAGAGTTAATTGGTTTTCTTTTGAGAAGGGAAGATAAATAATGATAACGCCAATGGTTGCGACATCCTTGCCTGATTTTCTGACATAGCGTGACGTTAGAAAACTCCTGAGAATGATAATAATCAAGGCGGTATTATTTCTTCTGTTTTCTTTAGACCATGGACCTATCACAAATGATAATAATAAAATAACAAATAATTATGTGATAAATAACAATAATAATAACGTTTTATTTACCCAGGGTAGCCACTTCAGTTAGGAAACTGCTCTACCAGCGGGCCCTGCATAACATGATATGTTATTATTACCCTTCTCCAATCTAAATGCTGAGCGACTAGCAAGAAGGCAGAAGGTCCCATTTTTATAAGTCTTTGGTATGACTCGGCCGAGGATCGAACCCACGACCTCCCGTTCATGAGGCGGACGCTCTACCACTGAGCCACCATGACATGTGATAGGTACATGGTTAGACATGGTGGTCTCTTCAGTAAGACCTGACATCGAATTTTGATATTTCATTGCGTTTACTGATTATAGTGTCCCCAAAATGGCGTTCATATGCTAAGTTTCGAAACCCTCTGGATAATAATATCTTGATCAAAACATAGACCTTAAAACAAGTGACTGCCATGGCGAAGGGACATCAACTCGCGTTGGAGACTAAACCTTGTAACCAAGGGTAACGCCAAATCCATCATGGTTCTTCATTGCTATATGTCTTGAAAAAATCTGGAGATAGATTTCATAGATTTGATGACTATCTAAAAGATAATTTTGAATCTCGCGCATAACGACATTTCGCCAATGTCCTCGTGTTCATCATAAGCAATTACCCGAATCCTTGTCAGATTTCTAACAATGCTTGTAATGACAGAACTCTCACGAAATGCCTATCATCTATATTATTTTTACAACCATGCAGCGGGATGAAAATACCTCATCCATATCTCTCCATCCATGATCCTACTCTCTCCCACTGTTTCTCCATCCTTCTCTCTCCCCTCTCTCACTCTTTCCCTCTTTATCCTCCTCTCATTCTACCCCCCCCCCCCCCTCTCGTGCATCATGTTCATCTACGCCACCTTGTACAGCGAATATCACACATGATGTCTCTTCCCTCAAATGCCTTCTAACTTCCCGGTCTAAATTATGGATATAAATATATGAATATAACATTTATACTACAGTATCTTCCCTGAAGACGACCTCAGAAAGTGTTTTTATGTGGCACGACAATATGCTCCTGCGGCGACCTGTCGTAATATATCAGCGGGAATTAAGGGTATAGAGTTAGGCCCGGGAGTTAGGATGTTGGTTCAGAATAATGCAAAGATTAGGGTTAGGGTCCATTTAATTTTGCATGGTGGCCTGAAGGGACATCGCAAATAGACCAAATCGCGAATATTCACGACGAAATTGGCGACGAAATTCACGACGTCGCCAATTTCGTCGGGAATTTCGTCGTCAATTTGAATATTCACGACGAAATTCACGACATCGTGAATTTCGTCGCGAATTATTCACGACGAAATACACGACGTCGCCAATTTCGTCGCCAATTTGAATATTGACGACGAAATTCACGACGATATTCACGACATCGTGAATTTCGTCGAGGATTATTCACGACGAAATTGGCGACGTCGTAAATTTCGTCGTGAATATTCAAATTGACGACGAATTTCACGACGAAATTGGTGACGTCGTGAATATTCGCGATTTGGTCTATTTGCGATGTCCCTTCAGTGCCACTATAGTTTCGTAGGTTGGTTCTATGTCTGGCTTGAATAACGTGAAAATTCCCCATCGGAGCAATTGTCGCAGGAGAAAATGTCATGGGACATTACACACATTTTTAATCAATTAGAGTAGCCTGCCTATGATGATGTAGGCCTATAGACTGACACATGATTCACAGAATATATCTTCAGACAAACCGGGTCCCGTCTTACAAAGAGTTACCATGGTTACGATTGATCCCATCTACCTCAAGTATATGGAAATCCAACAAAGTCATATTTTTTTCTTTAGGAAATGTTCACAATGTCCTATGAAAACAAAGAGAAGCATAGTGGAGCGTTGTGGCCCAGTGGATTAGTCTTCAGACTTTGAAACAGAGGGTCGTGGATTCGAATCACAGCCATGGCGTAATTTCCTTCAGCAAGAAACTGATCCACAGTTGTGCTGCACTCAACCCAGGTGAGGTAAATGGGTACCGGTAGGAAGTAATTTCTTAAAAAGCTGTGTGCGCTATGAACGTCTAGCTTAGCCGGGTAATATAGGAGCGTCTTGAGCACCTAACAAGGTGGATACCCTATATCATTTTTATTATTAATTATTGCCAAGAAATCAGTGAATGTATGATTAGGCAAAATATTTTGCACATAAATGCATTTTAGATGTTGACGTTTCTGGTTTTCCATTGTTGCGCTTGACTGGATCAATCGTAACTCTTTGTAAGACAGGGTCCAGAATGCAGAATACACTGGAAAAACCCCGGTGTTGATTTAACATCATCCCGGAATCTATATCTGTCCACACCAGAGAAGTATTGAAATAACACCAGTTTGGAATCAAACCTATGCTGTTTTAATACCAATTGGTGTTGTATAAACACATATCATTAATCTATAATTGTTTCTATGTCCTTTTCTACGGTAATTTACATTGTTTTATTTTTCCGATTGTTTAACTTATGTTTTTATATTGATGCTACTTTAAATTATGGGATCCAAACTCTTACGGGTTTTTTCAAACTTTTTTTGTATCCCTTGACATGTTTTACTTTGTTTTACTTGTCTAAATAAATACAAATACAAAATATCTGGTGTTAGACCAAAACCAAACTGGTGTTGTTTAACACTTCTCTGGTGTGGACAGATATAGATTGGGGCTGGTGTTACATGTAAATCAACACCGAAGTTTTTGCAGTGTATACAGTGCCTTCTTATTTTCACTCCTTTTTTTTTGGGGGGGGGTGCTTTGTTGAATGAAAATAATTCAGTCTCGGATATTTCGATCATTAACCGAAGTCGCAATGAATTTCCCTAATATACTGGGTACAAGCAGGCGCTACTACACTGTGAAAAAAAAGAGTAAATTTACGTTGGTCATTTTTTTGTTGGGTAATATATACGTTGGTTATTGTTTTGTTGGGCATTATGTGCCCAATACTTAGGCAAATTTTTACTCTGCCGCTGCCAAAATACAGATGTCCAATTGTTGGGCTAGTAATTGCCCTGCTGAGTGGTAAATGTTGCGAAACTTTACGATCACGAGTTGCGCTTGCAGCATGCTACACACGGTCGATAAGATATGGAGGAGCTTCTAGATGACTGGGGGCTGGGGAGCCTCGCTGAATCTTTCATAGATGAGTTGCTTAAACGTTTTTTTAATTTTTTTTTATTTTGGACATTACGTTAAGCATAATTTGTAAGGAATTTGTCAGAATAGGCCTACATACATGACATATATCTGACGCTGTTTTGTTTTTGCTTCACTCATTTGAGATATGCACTTGCACTTGTATGCAGCGTTATTGTGCATGCAAAGCACTTTCGGATAAGGTCTCCGATCGACACGGACCAGGTACACGAAGTGAGTGTAGGCCTTGCCCAGATGTTGGGTTAATAACTTTATTAAAAAGTTGGGCAAATTAATGTCCCCCAAAATGTAGTTCAAAATATTACCCAACAGTTGGGCACATTAATGCCCCAACAACGTTGGGTAAAATATTGCCCAGTAGTTGGTAGGGTTGACTATCGGCCCAACGTTGGGCAAAATATTGGGTAAAATATTGCCCAATTTTTTTACAGTGTACACAACGGCTTATACTACACAAGTGAGTCACTGACCGTATTCTATAACGTCATGAATCTTTTCCGACTCATTAATTGGCTCCAAAATAGTTTGCTTACACCATTGAGGTAGAAACACACAAAACAATCATGACAAGAGACGTTACTCATCATGCATTGGTCTACGGGAAATTAGCTTTAGGATTACCATGGTAAAAATGCTTTCATTTCGTATATGAATACAAACACAGCAATATCATTACTGATAAGAGATATAGCCTTGAAGCGAAGTTGATGCTGTTTCTTGTCTGGACTTAAAGAAAATCATAATTGTATACTTAGTGGTGAAATAAGTCAAAATAATAATCCCCATATCAGTGGGCGTTTTGGTGTCTTGTACACAGTAAAAACGCTGTACAAAATATCGCTGTATAAGAGGTGCTGTATAATTTTTGAACAGAACATGTTTAAGCTTTGATAATATCGGTATAAAACACGGCGAATTGACCTGTTTAAGGTCCGTAGACAGAAGGCTTGAACAGGGGGTTGTACAAGATACTGGCACGTGTAAAGCGCATGCGTACGCGTGCGCAGTACTATGCTAGTGGTCGGAAGATGGCGTTGAGTATGTTCGACTCGGAGACTGCTGCAGTGCACTGGAAAAATCGTGTTTAATCTCCGTTTTAGAAAATGAAAGATTTGGGGGTGACAAACCTGCTTCAGGAGTGGGACTTCCCACATTTAGTTCCAATCTTTAGAGGTAAATTCAGTGCTTGATTTCGAGTGAATGTTCATGAATAATCTCAAAAGTCAATGCATTGTTACCGTTGTTGCAGTGGTTTTATTGTGTGTGCATGTACGTGTGTAACTCTATATGATGGTCGCCAAGTCAGAAATATAGGCCTATGATTTTATTGGAAAAACCTCGGCTCGGCCGGCAGTCATTTTGAGATTGAAAAAAAATGGTGCCCCAGTCTGCGCACCCATTCACTTTTGCACGTGATTTGGAGATTTTGATGAGAAAGGCTGCATTTTGAGGCTGTCATAAGAAATACCCAAATTTCATTATTTTTCCACCTTTGTGAGTCGGATTTTGCAATAAATATCTGTCTATGCATTAGATGTGTAAAGTTTGCATTGCGTATCTTATAGATTCTACTAGAATTGCGCAGATACGCATGTGCGCAGACTATGGTACCTTGAGCGAAGTTCGTGCAGGATCCACTCCACTTAATTACCACTAGGGCCTACACCATGCTCCACTTACACGAACTTCGAGACCATGAACTCGATCTGATATTCTGAGTGACAAAAGGTGGGATTTTATGGGGGTGAAATATGAAATTCATGCAACATCACGATCTTTACACAAAGTTTCACTTCTTTCCATGCTTCTATTAGTATTAGTCTCAAAATTGGTGATTTGAATTATAGCCTACATGAACTGTGATGAAGATCCTCACACATAAATAATTCACTGCCGATGATCGCATGCGGATGCGATATGCGCGAGGTACCGGGTCCGGTACAAGCTCGGACCGGGCCGTCCTCAAGCACATAGCCTACGTGTAATGTAGGCCTGGCTAGATCTATTTCTAGTCAACTTTATTCAATTTTGTACGTCTACATATGTGTATGTTAAACCCCATTAAAATCTAGGTCTATACTATAGGTCCAAACCTAGATCTAAATCCTGGCCTATAGCTTGGCCAATAGTCCCTTATTATTGGCCAGCCTAGCGAGGACAGGCCTACATGCAAATAGCAACAGATCTAAATGTTACATTGTAATTGCAGATGTATGTACAGTTTGTGAATGATCAGAAACTAATTTTGAATCTGAGATACAGGAATTACATTTAGGTTGACTTCATGTAAATTCCCCACTGTGCACAGGGAATTTTTTATTGAGAATTTCTACAATTTATCCACTTATATTCCATCAGTTCTCTATAGAATAGTCAGATAACTTGTGTAATAATTAATGTTACTATTCTTGATCTTTGATTCATGTTTATCACAGTTAAATGTTGCAGAAGATGAGCACGAAGAAGACACCTACTGGATGCAATATTACTCATCACCTGACAACATTGTTGTTAATGTGACGAACCTCGGTACCGAGATATGAGTTGACTAGAGGAAACCCGCGACCAAGCACAGCAGAAATTCTTGACAAATATCTACAGCTTTTGGGAATGGTAAAATAACTTGATTACTTAGTGCAGTGGGATTCGCATTATGAAAAAAAAAAATTTAATTTAATTGTTCGAAGTTGAACGAAGCATTTTTGGTTATGTATTTCCTAAATTATTCTTTTTCTTGCTTTAAAATATAGTGCAAGATCATAGGATCACTTACTCTGCCTCAGTGTTAAAATTTCAGTTGCATCTTAGTTGTCATAATTCTATGATTAGTGGAAAAGTTGTTCTGAAATCCGATTGGAAAGATTAAGTTATGTCTTCTTCCCATGAATGTCAATCTCTGGGGGGGGGGATATTAATTTCCCCACCTAACTCCCCCCCCCCCCTCATTTTGCAAATACTAAGTATTTTCCTCCAGTGGTTAATTACTCCAATAGTGATCAATATTTTAAAAAATGTGATAAATGGTTAGAAATAGAAAGGTCAATGTCAAAGCTCACTAGACTTTACTTGATTTGTGCAGTGTGTGCATGTGACCTAGGGTTTTTGTTACAAACATTGATAAGTTTTATTTTTTTATTTAATGAGCAATATTTAGCATGACTTTAATTACAATGTACCGGTAATGTATGAAAACATGGTATTGCTGGTAATTGTATTATGTGTAATACAGCTTATATATAAATACTTATTTCATTTTCAGATTGATCAAGACTTTGATTTAACAATTGATGCAGCTCGGTGCCCTTTTCACAATGTGGCCAAAGTTGTCCTGGCAGACTTTGGAATTTGCGGAGAAGATTAATCCAGGGTATAGAAAGATCCTAGGGGCTGGAGTGGACCAGAAAATGACGCAGAGTAAGTTTTAGTCTTATAGTTATACTCAATTCAAACTTACAGTAGCAGTGAGACTATTACAAAGCTGCATCAACTAGCATTTAAACTGCAAAAGAGGATATTTCCTCTCCAGGTGTGTAAGAATAACAATGCTTACAATTTAAAGTGAAATCAGTGTTCTTATGTACACCGAATCCTGTCCAACATAATTAGTATAGTTAATGGACCTCATCGAAACAAGCAAGTGATGTTCTACAGTAACATACACCAATTCAGAGTAATGATTTCTGAAGAGGAAGTAACACAGACCCTTTTTTTTTTACTATCGTGTTGCACAAGCCATTAAAGAGAGATAATTGACTCACAACATATTACCAGCTGAACACTGCGCACAGCATTATCAGCATTATTCACCATTATTGCATTATTGTGTCCGGGGGGGGGGGGGGGGGGGGATGGGGCACTCGGTATATAATGCATAGTAGGTATGTGCAGCGGAGGGGACCCCCATTTTTACACTCAAATTTCCGTTCCAAGGCCTAGCATTTTTAGCCTATTAAGAAAAAGAACAAAGAAAGCCACTCAAGGCATATTATTTTCTTCTCGTGAAAAAGGAATCCGCTCCAAAGCTTCGAATATTTTCTGTTATGCTGTTCCGATCGATCTGCTACAATGAGTCGTAATTTTGAAAAAGCAGCCGCTGCAATGAACGCTGTCTGACCATTGCCTCTGTGCTAGCGCACCCGCCGCCCATGCTGCCGGTCTAGCTGCATGCACGTATGCCCGTTCCATAGGGATGCATGAAGGCACTCACATGCAGGCGACTCGTTCCAAGGACCCCCGATTTCACAAACATTTGTAGTTCTGAAGCCCGTTCCGAGGACCCTCCTTTTTACAATTAGCCCACTCCAAGGCCCCCGTTTTTTGTCTCGCCCGCGGCACACCCCCACCAATTTTTGGGTCGAGTGCCCCCCCCCCCCCGGATTGTGTAGCAGTAATGCATTGCAGGAATTCAAATGGGAACACTGACAAAACTTGAATAACTTTGTACTCAAGGCTTTTAATCAAACTTGGAGAGAAGCATGGTTATATGCAAATTTATTTCAATTTTACCAAACATGAGGGTCACCTCATGGGTCAGGCTGATGATGAGCATGGGTCAAAGTTAAGCCTATTAGGGCAAGTTTTGTATTACAGCTCATAACATTTGATCCATGTACAGTGTATGCCCATTTTTTTTACCAAACTTGGATGGTAGATGTCCCCGGGGGAGTGGGGGGGGGTTGAAGGTCACCTCCAGGTCAAATGTTACAGCAGGGGTTGAAGAACTTTTGGAGCTCATTGTTAGGATTTGGGTTTGTTTGTTTAAATTTCTATCATCACTCATAAATTGTTACCAATCTAAGAGAGATGATGTTCTTCAGAGATTTGAAGGTCACCTCCAGTTCCAAGGTCACAGGCAGGGGTCAACAAGCCTTTTGAATATAAAATGATTTTGCTGTATATTAATGGGTGATACACATTTTGGCTGAAATCACCATGGTGAATCCCTTTATTACCTTCAATCCTTATAATATCTCAATTATATACTTGTTCCCATTCCACTTGTAAGATTGAATCTCACTTGCAGGCAAACACATTTAGTTTGAAAATGCTGATATCTCCTCACCTTCATCTTTCTTTCCTATTTTCTTTGCTCCCATTCTTATTTTGTTTTCCCTTCCTTCACCGGTCACTTCTTTGCTCAAACCGTATTTTCATTTATACAGGTCAACAATGAAGAAAATTTGGCTTTCAGTACTTCCTGGGATTTTGATCGGCAGAACGAAAGGGGAATGAGGCAAATTAAATGTGCCGTACTTCAAAGTCTTGAATCTTTCATCAATCTCCAATTAGTAAGTATTGATTATCATCTTACTTTTTCAAAGTTTTTATTTATTTATTTATATATTTATTTATTTTTTGGCCAATTTAGGTTAAAGCTCTGATTTTCCTGAACAATATTAGAACGTTACTGTTGGCAATCTTTGAGAGCACTTAGGTTTGACTGTAGCGCATGCTCACTTGACCAAGGCAAGTGAAAATGTCACTGCACTAAGTGCTTAAAGGGGAATCCAGCCTTGGCCATAAATGTTGTGTTGGGAAGGAGAAAAATATATTAAACAGAATGGTGAAAGTTTTAAAGAAATTGGACAAGCAATAAGAAAGTTATAGCTTCTTTAAAATTGAAATCACTAATACTATGTAGATTTCAAATTGGCAACTGGGTAAGTAAATTATGACAAGGGGCAAGGACAACTTTCCCATAGGCCATGTACTTTATTATCAGGGATTTGTGGTTTTCTCCTAAGTACCCATTCCCCTGGGGCAGTAATCTAAATATAACCCATGTAGTATATTGTTTTATGTCCTCTTGAAAGAAAAATATAGTTTGAAATAAAACTTTGGGAAAAATGACATTTTAGCCATAATATGTATTGGAGTACATGGAAGAGTAGTCCTTGCCTTACATCACTATGACATCCCATATGCGGCCAATTTGAAATCTCAATGGGTATACTGATTACCAATATTTACAACTTTTAAAAATTCATATCTTTCTTTTTGGTTGTCCAATATTGTTCAAACTTCCACCTATCAACTTGTCTGATTTTTCTTTTCCTTATAAAAACAAGTTTTTATTTGGTTGGATTCCCCTTTAAGTTGCTTACCCAAAAAGGTAAAAAAAAAAAATTTAATGTGGGCAAGTAAAATTTTGACCCCAACATTGAAATCTGTTCAGGGCAGCTATCTGACTGTATTTGTTCTATCTAATAATCCTGATACTAAATTAAGTATCTCAATTCTGTAGCGCAAATCATAACAACGGAATAAGTTCACACAATGACTTAGTCAATACCTATTCTGCATGTATGTCATGGTTGTTGGATGTCTATGCAAAACTGCACATCTTGCGAAGACTTGAAATCTCCTTAAATGCAGTTCTCTAAACTCAGAAAAATACCTCCTATGGTTTTACCTCAATAATGTAATGAGATCAACGCTGATTCATGTTATTTATTTTGTGGGGGGAGCAATAGAAGTCCTTCTTAAAGGGATGGTCCGGGCTGAAAATATTTATAGAGTAGAATTCACTGAGCAAACTGCCAAAAATTTCATCAAATTGGATAACAAAGTTATTGAATTTTAAAGTTTAGCAATATTTTGTGAAAATAGTCGTCATGAATATTCATTAAGTGGGCTAATGACGTCACATCTCCACTTGTTCTTTTGTTTTTTATTGTATAAAAATAGGTTTATTCAATTTTTTTCCTCCAAGAACTAGAAAAATTGGATTGACATTTCATTTAGTGCATTAGATATTGATTGCTGCAACTTATTTCATTATAAAGGAGACATACATTGTATTATTCACACAAGTATGAAATAATGAAAAAATATGGTTTATGTAATAACATAAGAAAACAGAAAGTGGAGATGTGACATCATCAGCCCACCTAATGAATATTCATGACGACTGTTTTCACAAAATATTGCTAAACTTCAATAACTTTATTATTTGTTATCCGATTTTGATGAAATTTTCAGCATTTTGTTCAGTGAATTCTACTCTATGTATTTAAGACATGAATATTTTCAGCTTTTGACCATCCCTTTGAAGATATTGGCTAACAATACCACAATTAAAAAATCTGAGCCGCATGATTTCCCATGCTGAAAATCGTAAGTTGACCAGATTCACTTGCCCATTTCATTATACATGATGGCCCAAAAAGAATAGAACAATTTAGATCTTTAATTTCAGTGATATAGCCAAAGTGTCATTGTATTGGATATTTCTTTTTTTTTGGTAGAATGATGTAATTGTCATGTTTTGTGAACCCTTGTCATTATGATTTTCGAAATATCATGTATTTCCCACTCCTGTATTACCAACCCTGCTCTTAGTATGTAAGGTATAATACAGATTATCCAACTAGATGTCTGTGTGATTGGTCTTCTACCCCCTTCGATTCTTTGTTTTGCACTTTATTTAGGAAGGAGCATGAAGAAAAAGAAGATGAACAGGAATTGACAATGGCGCGTTCCATACCTGGGAGTGATTGCACAGTGGCACCCTTGGACCTAATTTCACCCTGACATCAAGTTGGTTTTAAGGAGAACCATGAGAGAAATTAATAAATTAAAGTTTGCCGAATATCAAAGAATAACAGAGTTATGAGGCTTCAAAGTTTTAAATTTGTGACATGACATGCGAGCAGCTCCCAATATGTCAATCATGTAATATAAATTCCATAAATTGCCATTTTTTAATGGTTTTCATGATAATTAAATGGGTTTTTATCAGAAGCTTATATGAAATAATGTTTCTGATAACATTGAATCCACAGGTAAAATCATTTTCCAATTTCCCTAGAAAAGGCACTTGTATAGAATTGATATCACATAAAATATGGGGAGCTGCTCGCATGTGAAGTCACAAATTTAAAACTTCATAACTCTTATTCTTGGTGGATTTTCACCAACTAACATGCAATGTCAGGATGAACCTTGCCTTTAAACCTTATATTGGCAGCCTTTCATTGACATTTACATACAGTATTTTAGGTTTTGTGAGCAAGTATATGAAAAAGGTGCTAATTAACACCTACTTCCCCTTCTTAACCCTAAACAGGCCGGGGGGGGGGGGGGTTTAAAACAACCTTCCCCCAACATTATCTGCGATCATTCCTCCGCGGGAGATTTGTTGACCCTGCCACTCTCAGAGTTTATACTAAGTCTCGCGCATCTTTTGAGACCAAATTTACAATGCCCAGGTACGTTGTCAGGAAATTATGCAACATTTCGTAAGTTCATGTCTGACCAAAAATTGTTCCAAAACGTGATTTCGTCCACAAAGTCAATGCAAATTGAGTTTTCTCATCTTATTCATAAAGCTATGATTTTTACTTTAAACAGCAGAAGTCAATTGATTTTAGCATAATTATATGCTTCAAACAGGCTGTGCTATAATTTAAATCTGGTGAAAAAAAGGTTGAAAAACAAAGAAATTCCTTAAACAATAAAATACATAAGAAATTGATTTCCAAACTAAAGTTTTTTTCAATTTCGATTGTTAAGAATGCTACAAAGAATATTTTTACCAAAAATTAGCATTCTGGGAGCTATGGTATGAAGTGAATTAGAGCAAAAAAATATGATTTACCCATAAATTAATTCATATAAAATAATATCATTATTTGGAAAATTTTACCATACAGCCTTGTAGATTACATCGCACACTACCAGCGTGCAAATTGCTCGCGTGATCGGCAGGGGGGGGGCACTTCCATTCACGAGTGGATACCATGCGCGACCATGGGGTCTCGAAAAGCACCCTAAACACGTAATTTCCATATTCGGAACATGCACCCCTTAACAAGTATTGGCGTGTGAAACCCTACCCTTAACAACTATTGGAAACAAAACGATACTCTTGGCAAATATTCCCTGAAATGAACCCCTAAACAAGTACAGGAATGTTTTATTGTTACGGGTCCTTCGGTTGTCTGCTTTACCTTAGTTGGTTTGGTACGACCCCATCTTCTACTCTACGTGCAAATCAGACTCTAAACACGAAGTGTTAGGGCAAAAAGGACATCCTTTATGAAACATTTTTATTTTGTTTTATCGTCCCCGCAAATTTGACCCTAAACATGTGATTTTCCTAGCGAAATAGATACCCTTTTTTCATTATATTTGTGTTTTTTACACCATTGTCACGTTACGTACGCAACGTGCCATGTCGTTAAAAAGACATCCTTTTTACCTGTTTTTAAGGTCGCGCATGGTATCCACTCGTCAATGTAAGTGGCTCCTGGGCACCCCCCCCCCCCCCACAGAGCAGCCAAAAAAGCCTGGTCTAGTTGGGGTTAAGAGGAGTGCTCGTTTGTTATTCTATTGATCACGTGTAAATATTTTTAGGTCAAATGGCATTTTTTATGACGGTTGGTTAATATAAAGACTTGTTTGAATAATTTCACCTTTTGGTGCAGAAGAACAATTCTTGTTATCTTTGTTGGAAGAACTTTAAGTCCAGTACACATCATCTTTCAAGATTTCATGCAAATACAAGAAAGAATCTTCTAAGGCATGTCTGAAACATTTAGATGACAATCTTTATTCCAACTTGTTGTGCCAGGATAAATTGGACTCATTTCGATACTTTCTCAATGCTAATTATAATGTTCCATCGTTGAATTTATTTAAAGGTCAAGTCCACCTCAGGAAAATGTTGATTTGAATCAATAAAGAAAAATCAGACAAGCACAATGCTGAAAATTTCATCAAAATCAGATGTAAAATAGGAAAATTATGACACTTCAAAGTTTCGCTTATTTTCAACAAAATAGTTATATGAACGAGCCAGTAAAATCCAAATGAGAGAGTCGATGATGTCACTCACTATTTCTTTTGTTTTTATTGTTTGAATTATACAATATGTCAATTTTTACGAATTTGGCAATTAGGACCTCCTTGCCTGAAGCACAAAATGTTAAAATAATGGAATTCCACGTGTTCAGGGAGGAATGAAACTTCATTTCACATGACAATGATGAGAAAATGAAATATTTCATATAATAAAATACAAAAGAAATAGTGAGTGATGTCATCAACTCTCATTTGGATGCAACTAGCTCGTTCATATAACTATTTTGTTGAAACTTTAAAATGCCATAACTTTCTTATTTTACATCAGATTTTGTTGAAATTTTCAGTGTTATGCTTTTTGAATTTTTCTCTTTTTATTCAAATCAAGTTTTTGTTGGGGTGGACTTCAGCAACTGAACATTTGCTCAATGCATTAAAACCGAAGGATCTTTTGTACCATAATTGGATACCACCCTCTAATTTTTCATCCATTGCACACTTATTTCACTTTGGCCTGCAGTAATGCTGAGCTTGGGTCTGTAATAGGACATATATTTCATATTTGCTTTGCTCACATAGTATTCAGTGGCTACACCCTAAATAGACTGGGCTATTTCGACGCCTAAGAAGACGGGGAGGGGGGGGCTAATTCAGCCCCCCCCCTATGATCTCCGCCGTGGATGGCGCGATCGAGACGAAAATTGGCACACGTGTTACCCATGGCATTATCACAAAACTATAACATCAAATTCTGCAAAAAATTGCATGTCTCATTAATTATGCTAATTTATGCGTAAAATCATAGATTGCTCTAATTAATAAAATAATGCCCCTGAATTGCTAATTTTTGTTTCACATACTCTAGATAGGCATCTGATCAAATTTATTTTTAAAAAATTTCAACATCACATTTATTTTCTTATGTGTTCTATTGTTTTCTAAATTTCTTTTGTTTTTCTTTGTTTATCTACTTTTTTTCAATGGAAATTGTCGGAGACTTTTGACCATAAAAAAGATAAAATTAATAGGTTTTAAGCAGTAAAAGGAAAAATATTGATACATTTATGAATTTTGGCTAAAAACACTATTTGCATTGGATTTGTACACAAATTCACGTTTTTGATTAATTTTGGGTCTGCATGCACTTACGAAATGTTGCGTAATTTCGGAACGGCGTACCCGGGGGTCACAATTTTGGTCTCAAGAGTTGCGCCAGACTTGAAAGTAAAAAGTTAGTGAGCGACATGGTCAAAAAATTTTGAGGGGAGCTGAATCAGTCCCCCCCTCGACATTTTTTTCGTTATAAAGCTGCCGTGTAAAGTTTTTTGACCGCGTCGCTCACCGACTCTTTACATTCAAGTCTCGCGCAACTTTTGAGACCAAATTTCCGACCCCCGGATACGCGGTTCCGAAATAACGCATTTCGTAAGTGCTTGCAGACCCAAAATTTAACAAAAATGTGAATTTGTGTACAAATCCAATGCAAATAGAGTTTTTAGGCAAATGTATCATTATTTTTCCTTTTACTGATTGAAATTTATTAATTCCATCTTATTTATGGTCCAAATAAGTCCCCGACAATTTCCATTGAAAAACAATAAAAAATTGAGAAATACATAAGAAATTTAGAAAACAATAAAATACATTAAAAAAATTTTAAATGTGATTTTGAACTTTTTTTTGTACATTTGATCAGATTCATATAAAGTGTCTGTGTACCCCAAATTTGCATTTAAGGGGCATTATTTAGTTAGAACAAAATTTTGATTCTACGCATAAATTAGCATAATTAATTAGCATTGAGCTTGTTCGCAGAAAATGATCTTGTAGTTTAGTAGATTATGCGACGGGTAACACTCGTACCAAGTTTTGTTGCAATCGAGATCATAAAGAGGGGCTGTATCAGACTATCAGCCCCCCCCCCCCCCCGTCTTAGGCATCGAAATAGGTTGAAATAGATGTAATATTTATGAGTCTTGTTATTTGGAATGTTTCATGAAATTGTAATGACATTTTTGTCTAAAGTTATCATGCCAATATTCAATGTACATGTAATTTTCATTTATGTATCAAATAGCTATTTGAAATATGAAAAAATGTGAATTCTTCACTGTTGCAAGTTAGTTATCAGAGTACTTCTTAGATATAATGCCTGGATTGAGATTTTCTGCATACTTAAGATCACTACAAGGATCCCCATCTTTTTAGGATAATGTTAATCTTTCGCATTTGTGAAAGCACACAGGTGTCTGATTTTCTTGTAAAAAAAGCGGGGGGGGGGGGGGGGGAATAAAATAAATTACTGTTACTGAAACAAGTAATAACAAAATTTCTGCTTTTTTAAAATATATATTGATAACAAGAGGGCAGCAAATACGTCAATGATAAGTTATGGACATTTCTTCATATTTTGTACACATTTCAAAATTTTCTACCTTTCCCTGTGCAGGATTGAATCTACTCGTCCGTGTTCCGATATAATATGTCAGAGTCTTCCACAGTGTTACATAGTGTTTTAAGTGATACCTTGTATAAAAAAAGTTTTGGGAGTATTGCCTCCTATGTATGTACATGTAATGTAAAACATGCATACTTTACTGTGCAGGTGTGAAATGCAAGAATAAATATCTTGAATGAAACTGAAAGCATAAAAGTTTCTCCTTTGCCTTTCTTCTTTGCCTCCTTTTATACAACCATTTTTGAACAGTTTTTTTTATACAACCATAGTTTATACAGTTGCACAAAATTTAATCAGTATTGCATAAAAATCTTTTTACAACCCGCTGTATAAAACCAAGTTTTAAACATAATTTGTATAAAAAATTTGTACAACCTGCTGTTTAAATTTTGAACAACCGAGGGTTGTATAATTTTCAAACAACAGTTGTAAGGTTCATATAGTAAACAGCGGTTGTATAAAATTTTATACAGGTTGTATAATTTTGTTTTTTCTGTGTAAGATAAGATAAGAGCGAGAAAAAAACATCAGCGTGATTAAAAGAATGCATTTATGTTATAGACTGGGCTATTAATGTCACGTAAACTCGAAGGAAGGCTCTAAACATGCAATAAACATTACTACCGTTATAAAAGCGAAACATTAATTTTAAAGAGATGGGGAAGGGGGGGGGGTTGTGGAGGTTTCCAGTCGTTCCCTCAAATCCATCACGACACAAGTGTTAACCGACTTTCTATTGCAATACACATATTATACTCGTTTTGATGTATCAATGGTACAGCTGGAATACTTTTTTTATGAATGTGAAAAGAAAATAATGGAACGACTTAATGGAGGTTTCTCTTTAATAAAATATGAAAATATATTAATTATGATAATGGTTTTGCATCATATGAAAGCCATCGGTAACAGTATGTAGTTTAAGTACTGGGAACAATGTAAAGAAGATAAAAATCATCCTCGTTCGTAATTTTTCCTTGATTCTATTAAGTAGTCAGACTTGTTTTAAAAATCAATATTTCCATTACACTCTCAAATCAAAATTTACAAACATTACCTCAATATCATATATGTAAGTACCAACGCAGCAAAATGAATTCTAGGTAATATTTGAAATTGTGTCAGTGAATGCAAGAGGGGACTTTTATGCTGTCCCCACGTCCAGTTTTCTTTATATGAAAGAGCAGAATTAAGCGTTTTTAATCCATTGAAATAATGCTAAGTTAAGGACTTTTTTGTAATAAGTATATATTAATCAAATATCTATACAAGTTAATGTGACTTGAAAAATATAAAGTTTATTAACATGATTTGTTTAAGTCATGTGGGTTTATTTTAGAACAGTTGAGGACTTGTTTGCATTTTGCCAACCACCAGAATCCCACATTGCTCTTACACATCACCAGGAAATTAAAATTCATATTTTTCTTGATGGCTAATGACAGCTTCCCTGTAAAAGTCATGTATGGAAGGTTTGTTTTAGAGTAGATGTTGGCAGTTTCACATTGTTGAAACACGTCATAAGGAAATATTATTAAACTTCATATTTCTTGATGGTTCATGAGACCTTACCTACATCGATAATCTGCTCAATCCTATATGAGTTTTTTTTTGTTCACAGAATGAACTATTAGATGCAATATGAATATCAAATAAATTATCAACCAAAAAAATATATATATTGCCTTGTATACAGGGGGTTATAAAATGAGCCGCTGTGTACGATTTGCGCGCAAAATTAGAGACTGCGTCTTGAAACACATCATTTCATGACAGCATAAACTGTAACAGAATTAAATATTGATGATCAACAACTCGTCAGTAAAACAGAATCGAAACAAATCGCCTACCTCATAACTACACAAATCATACCCATCATCAAAGTTCATGGGGGGGATTTCGAAACGAGAGACTGATGTCATATGCAAATGAACTTCTTGACTCTGTTGATTTGTTTTTCACAAACTAGTAGAAGACATCGCTAGAGAAAAAGTAATTTTTTTTACACCTGACACTGTCATGAGAGACCTACATATAGAAGTGATTTTAGTTCTCTTTTGGCTAGAAATTAAAATAATAATCAATGAACTCACCTTATTGTAGTTCATATCTGCCGTCACATTTAACACTACACCACCTCCATCAAAAGAAATGTTAGATTGCAAAAATCCGTAATTCATTGTTCTATGCTCCTGTTGACTTCAAGATGCGTAAAATATTATTCTTGCTCTAACGACATGGACGTAACAATAGATTTATCATGATACAATACGAAACAGAATAATCAGGAGCTTTCTAATCGTCCCGAGAGATGGAGTCAGTGTTCGTTTGAAATACACATATTAACGAAGACAAGGGTGCATCACTGTACTACGCGTTTCCCGCTCTTAATTGGATGATCACGATATTAATGATGTACCGTCAACTCGTAGGAGATTAATCAAAACTCATGATTGTTTTCGTTGTATAAAGAGGGGTGCAAAAGAATTAAACCGACAACCTTTAGTCTCCCAGATCAAGCACAAGATGACAAGGTATTACCACCGTACTTCAGGGAAATAGAATTGTCAGGGATACTCGAATGTGCGCTGTTTTGCTGGACCTGACTGCAATCAAAGAGGGAACGACTAGGCATAGATATTGTTAATTGCAAGCTGAGGAATCGGGTATCTCGCCCAGAAGAATCTACATTTACAGGTCGTTACGCCCTCTTTACCCGGGTATAAGTGCAAATAAATTGACTTATCGGATGAAGGGATTCCTGAATCTTTGATCATCATGATAACAATATTTGAAATTTATATAGCGCATGATAGTCGAGAGAAGTTCGTCTTTCAATGAAAAAACACACACACTCGAAAAGGAGATATATATATAGCTTGCATGGCTTGAGGATAGATTGGATGTTTGGAATAAGAGATTGTGATGAGGTTCGTCAATATTTCATGAACCCTTGATTACAAACCGAAAGTGACCATGCAAGGCATGTAAGAAATAAAATAATATCCGAAGGATAAAGAAAGACACAGATGCATTTGTGCAAATGTTCGCCTTCGAAAGTTTGATGACGGCTATTCATTGCCAGAGAATTGTGAAATTGGGAGTATTGTGAAATTTGTTTTCTGGGCATGCATGAGAGGGGGGGGGGGGGGGGGGGGAGGTGAGACTACATTTATTGGTTGGACCAGGGAAATGGGATCCTCTAATTTCCCTCCCCGGTTGGTCCTACCCCCCCCCCCCCCCCGCCCCGCATCCCTGCCGATAATTTGCCACTTATTATAAGACAGTCTCCATCAATATTAAAACCCCATCTCTTTCGTAGTTTGAAGTTTCATATAGTTTTAGCATTTATATAATTTATTTAAAGTATTTTCGTTGTAAGCGCTTTGGGCCTTATAGGAAAAGCGCCATATAAGTATTATCACCTTATGCAAATTTATACAAGATCCGTATAGTAGATCGCTGAAAGGGAAGAGCTGAGTAGAACGGGGGTGATTTATTAAAGAAATCCTGGTGATGCTAGCCGCCAGATTTGATTTGGATGTTCTACGAGGTTCTTATAAATTTACATCGAAAGTGAGTATCCGCTATTTACAACTATACCAGTAGGGGTATACTTCTCATGTTTGTAACATGTTAAAGGGGAAGTTCACCCTGACAAAAAGTTTATTGTAAAAATAGCAGAAAAAATAATAAAAAATATTGACGAAGGTTTGAGAAAAATTCATCAAATAATTAAAAAGTTATTAGAATTTCAATTATTTGATTTGTGACGTCATATGCGAGCAGCATTCCTACATAGCGAATGGTAAAAAATCAATGAAATGTCATTTTCTCAAAAAATTCAAAATGGTTTTCACTGTACCTTTTGTTTATCAATAGACAAATCATTTCACACCCGATCATGAATAGAAAACATAATTAAGTCATCAGGAACCATAAAAAATTTGAAATTCATGCATTTTATATTACATAACACATGGGGCAGCTGCTCGTTTATGACGTCACAAATCCAAAACTTTGAACTCTAATAACTTTCTTATTCTTTAACGGATTTTCCTCAAACCTTCACCAATAATTTTTACTATTTTTTCTGCTATTTTTACAACAAAGTTTTTATCAGGGTGAACTTCCCCTTTAAAGAGCTGGATACGCCACTGATTATGCTGATTGGGGAATGATTTAGCCTAATAGGATTACGCATGGAAACCATGGCAACTGTAGATTATATTTCTTGTCTTGATTTATTGGGTAGTAACAATCCTGAAATCAGATCCACTTTATGACCTCTTGCACACCTGTGACAAAATTGTATTCGTTTGATTTAACAATTTTAGAGGCCTAACCTTTCATGAACAGTTTTTTTTTCTTCAGTAATATTCAGCAGGGTCCTGGGAAGGATTTTGTTTACAGAGGGAGGGGGTGCTGATGTTAAGTTAATTCGACGAGCCCCCCCCTCCCCTCCCCCCACACACATACACACAAAAAGGAGGGGTTTCGTTACAAATTGAAGAAGGTCATTTTGGTGCAGAGAAATTGACTTTGACCAGCCAAAAAAGGGTTTTACGACACAAAATGAAGGGCACTATTTGTCCCGAGAAATTTGACAAGCAAGAAAAAAAAATCTATACAAAATGTAGGCCATTTTGGTTACATTCATCCACTTTATCACATCTAACAAAATTCCAAAAGGGTGCGACCTATGGAGATTATATCCTGAAATGTTCAGCCCATTAAATGCTTGAGAAATGAATGGTTAAAGAAGACATGTAACTATAAAAATAACCTTTTGATCGGGCAGCCAATGAAATGAAACAATTCCACCCCCCCACAAAAAAAAAATGTTTTGGTTTATATCCTCAGTGTCATTATACATGTTTTGGGGCACATGCATTGATAAAATATATAGTAATGATTATTTTGAAATAATTGTAATAGTGACTTGCACATCGGAGGGGGGGGGGGTACAAAAAATAAAGACAGACCTAATGCTTAAGACTTAAGTGCTCAAGTTTACTTTCAAATCTATCACGTAAATGTTAATAAATCATTATCGATGCTGTGCACTGGACCAAGAAAATAGTAAAGGGCGCTATAAGAGGAATAATGCGAAGAAGAGCGACCGAACTTTACAGCATCTATGGGGCACATTTTTATAAATGTTTTTTTATTAAGTCCTTACTTTTTTAATGTCTCTTTTTCGTCTTTACACCCCCTCAAAAAAAAACTATTCGGGGGACGTACCCCACCATTGCCCATCCTAGATACGTCACTGCTCCTGATAGTTTTATTCTCTTTATGTCCAGCCTGAATTCAACAACCGATTGACCTTCTCAAACCAATGCCTGCAGTATAGTACATCTTGCTTGATGATATAGCCAATAAATAATTCAGTTCAGGGGCGGATCCAGGAGTTTGCAAGGGGGCACATTTTCCTGAGGAAAAATTTGATAAGCAAAAAAAGTTTTATTTACCAAGAAATTTTGATATTTTGTCCACGAAAAAAAAGGAGTTTCAACCAAAATATAAGGATATTTCGTCCACGAAAAAAAAATTGACAAGCCAAAATAAAAAAGTCTTCATTTTCAAAGGGCGGGGGCACACTTCAGTTTTAATGGCGTTTTTACACTACAAATTTTAATTGTGCCTCTAAAGGGGGGGGGGCACGGGCAGGCCCCCCCCCCGATCCTCCAGCTTTTCAGTTATCAATGGTAATCAAGAGCAGGCGATGCTACCTGCAGTAATAACATTGCCGATGGATAGAAGTTTTCCGCATAATTGCATCTATGCCCTTTGAATGTTTGATTTTAAGGCGGTAAAATATAATTCTTTGACGTAGTGATCTCGTTTTTATTTCATATTTCCCCTGTTTCCTTTAGAACTTGCAGACCGTGTAGATAAATGACCCGATGATTGAGTTTGTGATGAGCTTCTGATGAGTTTCTTGTGAATATTTGATTGCGAACATAAGCCTGTGGCAATGAAAGCAAAATCATTTGGACTATACATGTATATCAACAATTATGACAATTTTCATTGCAATTTGATATTTCATGACCTTTTTTCTTCTTCTTTTGAATATTTTTTTTCCATTTTTTTCTTATTTCCTGTTTGTCTTTCAAATACTTGGAAAAAAAATAATTAAAATATAAATACAGGTACGATTGCAGGGTTATGAAATAAAACCAGATCAGCAATGAGCATTATAGTTGAAATCCAAATAAGAATTAAAATTAATAAAGGTTTTTAAAGTATGATTTAAAATCAAATCTTTGCGATTCAAAACTAACTCCAGTGCCCGACTGGTCAGCATACAGTCGATCTCGATTTCATTATAAAGTGACGATGTTTAGAACTGCTGAACCTCAACGAGTATTTGATGTGCATTCTAAATTCCAACTTGTGTTGAAAGGTTTTAAGGTATTACGGTCTTGTAATGAATATTCACCTCTCCGTGATTTATTTTCATTGTCCATTCTTGACACGTAACCTTTTTCTGCAGAGATAATTCAAAGACCTATAATTTGAATATCACAATATATTTTAACATTTATCATGCATTTTGGTGTTGCTGATGGTGTCGTTAGAAATTAATTAGAATTCGGAATCAGTATGCCTTCACAAACAGATCAGGATGATTAGGTATTAGTTAAAGCGAAACGTGTTAAATCATACATGTCTTTGTGATATTATCTTGAAGACATCGGTGGAGGAGGGTCAAGAAGATTTAATTACCAGCAGTCTGTCGGCAACAGCTGGGTAATTAATTACTGATTCTCTGGACCTGCGAAACAGTCAACATGTAGAAGCATGGTGGTGTCAGTCCCTTT